>NC_054701.1:77046396-77283896 GCF_016097555.1 Gigantopelta aegis
TGTGTGATCAATTTTGATGTGCTGGGTTTTTGTTTTTCATTGGATGTATGACATTGGTGACCTGACCATCACCTAAGCGCAGCCAGTCGTATATCTTGAAATTGTTAGCACACGTACATGTGTAAACAAGTATGTGCTATCAAAAAATAACGAATGATGTTCTCACCAACGGGTGTGTAAGAAAAAGGTTTAATTATAAATTTATTTGTGATAATTTTTGACGTCAGTGCAAGCGTGAACCACAGAACCGCTTTAAACACTGTATGAACTGCGTAGTGCGTTAGCGTGTGTATTTAGCGGTCCTATGGTTCAAACTTGCATGAACATTAAAAATTATCACGTTCAATTTTATATGATTCCAAGTGAATCATTTCACTGATATAAAATACTATGAACGAACAATCGAATTCATACACGGAACGTGGTTCGACTTTTTCCGTGTAGTAGCCGAATGAGGGGTTTTTTTCTTACATTCTTTCACTCATTAATACAAACAATATTTAAGGTAAAACGCTAAATAACATTTACTGATTCAGCTGGCTTTAACAGCCATTTTATTAATTTGAAATAATGAAAACAGCTGAAACAATCTTGCCAAAATTAGGTCAAAATTGAGATTCATGCAGTTGAGTCACATGATATTATTTGGAGCAATCCATCCAAAAGAGTACATACAGATTGGAAATATCTTATATTAGATATAATAACGAAAAAAAAAAACCCCAACCCCCCTCCCCCCAGCAAACCACCCCCCCCCCCCCAAACAAACTCGAAAATGCACCTTTAAATGTCGTGTTTGTACTTAAAGGTTAAGTAAACTCACAGTCACAATCAGCGTGGCTGTTCCCGTCCGTTTCACCGTTCCTCCGTCCACCGCATGCAACACCAGGGTGTATGACGTCACAGTTTCATAGTCGATGGCAGTGGCTGATGTGACGACGTCGGTGCCGGAAACGCTAAATTTCGGCGTGGCGTCATCTCCATTTACAATACTTAGCGTGATGTCACTGTTAGGGGTAGAATCGGCGTCCGTGCATGCAATTGTTGCCACAGAAGTGCCTGTAAAACATACTCAATATATAATTACTGTGGCATACTTCAATCTTCATGCACTCGTGTGTTTAGGAGGCAGGTTGCTCGCGATTAACTCTATCATATATAGTCTAAGAATACTACACGAGTGGCCGTTGGATACCATTTATCTTACGAGTTGTTGAAAAAATGTTATCTAACGAACGAAAGCGAGTTGGATACATTTTTAAACAACGAGTTGTAAGAGAAATGGTATATGACGGACACAATGTTGTATTCTATTTCTTGCATACCCTTAAAAAACAACGAAATCGTATACATTTTGCGGCACTCGCGCGGCAGTTAAAGGGACATTCCTGAGTTTTCTGCATTGTAAGATATTTCCGACTAATAAAATATTTCTACGATTAAACTTACATATTAAATATATTTTCTGGTTTAAAATATCAGTGTCTGTATATTCAATGTGTTTCTGGTCGTCTTCATATTTGTAAGAAGCCCAAACTGGATTTTGTCTTCAAATAATTTCGTACGTACGAAAAAATTATATTTTTGGAAATAAAATGAAATTTAACCTAGTACAAATATTAAAACGATCAGAAACATGTTTAATATACAGCCACTAATATTTTATGCAGAAAAATATATTTGATATGTAATTACAATCGTTAAAAAGTCTTTGTTAGTCGATAACATCTTAAAAAGTGCAGCAAACTCAGGAATGTCCCTTTAATTTATGCATCAGGCTCCCGATCATATCAGAGGTCGGACTCGAGATGGGCGTGTTCGAAACCCTAGTGGTATATGACCACGTTAAACTAGTTACCTACCTACCTACACAGTAATCAATTTCAGGTTCATTTACACGTCACATGCTACGCCCCCCAAAAAAAAAATGTGGGAAAAAACATTGCTGGGGAGGGGGCGCTCAAGTCACCGTCTGAAGTGAACACGCGCCTGTAACCGATTGCATAGCAAAGGCTGAAATAATTATTGTAATGTTATCTTGTCACAATCGGCTGTTTTTGTATGAGGCACTAATGCGATGTGGCGGCGTCTTTAGAGGACATGGCTTTTCACAATCCTCAGATTTCGAACTGACAGCCAGACGTATCTGGCAAATGTGTCGTTAAATAAAACATTTCTATTCTATTCTAGCTCGCGGTTGCGCTTGCGCCTGCGCCAATCGAAAACGAAAGTCTGGGGCAAGTTCAGCCAGCCGTTTGTCGCTAACGCTAGCTAGACTGCTTTTAATGAATAACAACAGTGTTTATATACTCATGGAATTATTTCTTTAATACAAAGTGGCATAATTTCGTTATTTATGATCGTATCAGTCACATTTGACATGAGTATGTCACAATGTTCTTGCTATGGACTGACGGCAATGGAGGCGTTTTCGTCACCAAACAGCGTCGAACGAGGGCGCTGAAATCAGTACCTTGTTTGGCCACCAGTAGGCCTCAGACCAAAATTAATTTCGCTGTATGTTTCTATATAGCCATAGTGGCTATATCATTTTTATTAATATCAGCAAGCCCGTGGATTTTTGTATGTACCTTTGCCTGCCTGGGGGACACATACCCTGAAAAGGACAACCCCTGTTGTCCAGCTCTTTCTCCCAGTATATTGGTTTAAACAAGCACACCCTCTAAACCAGGCCGGAGTACACCCATTTTACACAAAAAGCACTACTTTTGTATGGGCCGAAATTACCACAAACAAGTCTTCAATGTCAACAAGTTACACATGTTTACAAACTACATGCTCTCCCCTGTCACTTCAGTCAAATAGTTGCCACTTCATAGCTGTCTGCCACGAAATAATCACAGTCAAACAGCAGACTACTTGCACGGTCAAATTTCCGGATTTTGGACAACCAAATGGGCCGATAACTGTAATCTGAGGCCAGTAGCAGCAATCACTACGCGACATCTCCTTGGCATAGACTGAATGAATATCTGAATCCGGGCACGTGGAATCCTAGCCCATTCTTCCTGCAGTGCATGTGACAGTTGCGGAAGCGACTGAGGCTCCGGGTCACACTGGCGTACACGTCTGTCCAGTTCGTCACATAGATGTTCAATGGGGTTGAGATCTGGCGATCTTGATGGCATGGCAGCACATTAATGTTCTCATTCTGTAGGAAATCCATTGTCACACGTGCCGTATGCGGCCTGGCATTGTCCTGCTGAAAGAGTTCTCTCTGTCGATCCAAAATGGGAAGCATGTGACGGCGAAGAATTTCATCCCGGTAGCGTGCAGCTGTCAGTTTGTCTTGTACGAACATAAGTTCACTTCTGTCGGTGTATGAGATGGCTCACCACATCATGACACTCCCTCCACCAAATCTGTCAACTTGGGCGACGCAGTTGTTGGCAAAACGTTCATTGCGGCGTTTGTAAACACGTTGTCGTCCATGACGTCGCTGTAGAAGGAAACGTGACTCGTCGCTGAACCATACTCGCCGCCAGTTTCCCAAGTTCCACCCCTGTATATTCGTGCACCAGCGAACACATAAATGTCGATGTTAACGTCGCAGGATGGGGCCAACATACGGTCTCCTAGCCCGTAAACCAGCTTCTCGACGTCGGTTCCGAATGGTTTGTGCAGACACCATTCTCAAACCTGGTATGCGTCCAGCAGTGTTCGTTGCTGTGGCAGTTCGGTGACGCAAGTGCAGAACCCGGATGTAGCGATCTTGTGCTGCAGTTGTTATGCGAGGTCTTCCACTTCTGGGCCGGTCTTCAGCTGATTGAAACTGCTGGTACCTGTCCCAGAGACGTGAAATGGACGTTCATGTGGCATGCGACTGCTGACTGCGATTCACCTAACTGGAGACGGCCTATTGCAATGTTTCGATTCGGCAGGTTTAGTCTTGGCATCTTGTAACTCGTCTACATCGAAATGGAAATGAGGCTTTAAATGCCCATCACTACCGCAATCTTTTCCCCGAGTTTCACGTGCATTCGCCAAAATCTTACCATTTCACGCCGATTTCCTGCAATTGTCGCACAACGTGCCACAACGTGCGTTAAATTTGTTTCAGGGTGCATTTGGGCATGCTGTCCCATTCCAGGAACATTAACAAACATGGCCATTCAGCAACATTGTACAAAAACCCGATATTTTGTAAAATCAAACACTTTTCTTCTTTCCCTATCACCTATGCGTTTCTTTTTTGACAGAGTATATAAAAGTAGGCTCTTCCGCATAATATTATTATAATAACTAAATTCAACACAATATTGCAATAATTCTTCAACTCACCAGAGGCGGTGTTTTCTGTGACATCACGATAATATATATTGGGTGTACATATCGGGGTGTTGTCGTTGATGTCGTTTAATGTTACTGTCAAAGGCGTTG
Organism: Gigantopelta aegis; assembly: GCF_016097555.1. Classification (NCBI taxonomy): domain Eukaryota; kingdom Metazoa; phylum Mollusca; class Gastropoda; order Neomphalida; family Peltospiridae; genus Gigantopelta; species Gigantopelta aegis. The sequence continues at coordinate 77,050,798 of NC_054701.1, forward strand.
CCAGTGAGTGACTGGCTGCATCCAGGACGTTGAGCGTGATTGAATACGTTGTGATGGGAGATGTGATGTCGTAGTCTAAAACTTGGGATGTTGTTATTACCCCTGTCGAATCCACGTTAAAATAAGCAGCATGTGCTCCTGGAATGATGAAAAAAAACACCCAATAATAATTAATAGATTGAATTTTTTTTTTTTTTAGCAATAATTAGACTTAATGCTAATATCAGACTGTCAACTGTCACGACAAAGTTGGCCAACTTGACGGTTACGTTGTAATCTCCCCCAACTTCCGATTTACGACAGGTGCACTTAGATTATTAACAACTTGTATGTTAATACTATACGAAGAAAATCGAGATGTAAGAGCGCTCAGACTAGCAACTGGACGGTCGTAGAAAGTCGTGACAGCAGAAAGTTAGCCATTTTTGTCGTGTCAGTTGTAAGTCTGACCCTAGCATAAGGCAAGTAAGTGCTTGATTCGCATCCCAGTACCGACTGCTACCCATTGCGAGTTTTTATGACTCTTTGACACTGGTGTAGCCGAAGGGGTTGGGACGAAGGGGCCATGCTAAGGTGTGCATGTGCCAGAGACAATGTACTTGAACCATAACTGGACATACAATGTTTATGCAGGAATACAATAAAATGATTGAAAGAATGAAAAGAAAATTTGTTTTGTTTAACGATATTACTAGAGCACATTGGCAATTGATTAATTAATCATCGGATGTCAAACATGTGATAGACCTATTCTACATAGGAAACCTGCTACCTTTTTCCAATATCAGTAAGGAATTTGTTTTATAAAGTTTGTTTTGTTTAACAACACAACAAGCGCACCTTGATTTATTTATCATCGGCTAATGGATATTAAACATTTGGTAATTCTGCCAAATAGTCTTAGAGAGGAAACCCGCTAAAAGAAAAGTCCATTAGTAGCAAGAGATATTTTATATACATTACCACTATGCTTCGTCCCGCCCCATTTATATATTTAAACGTCGATATAAATAATATTATTATTTTTACTAATTTCAGATGTAAATGATGTTATTATTTTATTATTATTTCGTGCCATTGTAATTTTTAACACTTCGTTAACAGAAATTGAACACCCACCCACCCACCCCTAGTAAGGCCTGTCACTGATCGATCGCAATCAATTCGATCAATTGGGGCACTGGTTGGGACGGGAAAAAAGCATCGAATCAGAGAATGAGTCCACCGACGGGATTCGATCCAACGACCAAAACACTTTAAGAAAGCGCTTAATGCCATGCTCACCGGTGAGTGAGTAAGTCAGTGTGTCGCCTGCGTCGGTGTCGGTCACGGTGAAGCCGAACGAGACCGTCGTGCCCGCCGCTTGCTCTTCGTTAAAGGCTGCCGTCGTCCCGCCGCTCAGGGTCGGAGTTTCGTCGTTCACGTCGGTGACGTCGACGTTCAGATCTGCCGTAACTGTGTTGGTTCCGTCGACAATTCTAAAGAAATAATAACCAAGTCTTAAGTACACGGAAATCTAAACGTGAAAGCAGTTTTATATAAATGTGTAGAGTACTTTTAAGTAGGCTACTTAAATGTTTTTGAGGTTTTTTTTTTATTCCTTTGCCTTTGCTTGCTTTTCCAACAAAAAAACTACCAAAAAAAAAAAATAAACAAAGAAAAAGACAACCCCCCAAAAAAACTCAACAAACCCCCCCAACCCCCCCCCCCCCCACAACAAAACAAACAACAACAACAAAACAATACACACCACACATTTGTTTAACGACACTTCAACACATTTTAAACGATGACTATTTGGTGCTGAATATAGTTACTTTAACACTTGGTTGAACCAGAAAACAAATCTCTAATGTATATAAGCACAAAACTAAACTGAAATTAATAATGCTTCCACGATGATACATAGAGAATAATACATGAGTGGCCGTTAGATACCATTTATCTTACAACGAATTGTTTTAAAATGTATCTAACGAGCGAAAGCGAGTTTGATACTTTTTTAAACAACGAGTTGTAAGATAAACGGTATCTAACGGACACGAATGTATTATTCTATTTCTTACATATCCTCAAAAAACAGGTTTTAAGCAAATTTTAACATCTTTTTCGACTAAAAGTTATTTACGACCCTTTCACTTGTTGAATTTACGTGTCACAGACAAATAAGTGTCAGGTTAACTATACTTCACAGTGTAATCGATTTCGATCGTGCTGGTTTTTTCATTGGGTGTACGGCATTGGTCACTTGGTCATCACCTAGGAGCAGCCAGTCGTATGTCTTGAAATTGTTAACACACGTACATGTGTAAACAAACTAACGAATGATGTTCTCACCAATGGGTGTGTAAGAAATATGAAGAATACTACATGATCGTAAGTGGCCGTTGGATACTCTTTATCTTACAACGAGTTGTTTTAAAACATATATAACGAGCGAAAGCGAGTTGTAAGATAAATGGTATCTAACGGACACAAATGTACTATTCTATTTCTAATTAGAAACTCAAAAATCCAGGTTTAAAATAAAATAAAACATCTTTTCCTACTAAAACCTATTTACAGCCCTGGCGCGTGCAATTAACAGAGAAATTAGTTTTAGGTGGACGTATACGTCACAGGGCAATCGATTTCGATTATTCTCCCCCCCCTTTTTTCATTTTTTTTTATTGGTTATCATGCACTTGAGGTGATCTTAGCGCTAAGATCGCTTCGTTGAATGGGGCACTGGTCATTACCTAGGAACAGCCAATCGTATGTCTTTAAATTGTTATCAAACGTATGTGTGTCATTTGTATGTACTATATAAAAAAATAAAAAAAAATAAAAATACGAAGAATGTTCTCAGCAACGGTAAGAAAAATACTTACTGAACTTGCAGGACATAGTTCTGTGTTGTTTCGAAATCTAGAGCTGTATCTACTTGTATTTCTTGGCCAGTGATTTTGAAGTTAGCCGGAGGGCTGACCAGACTGTACGTGATGGTATCACCCTCCGGGTCCGTAGCCTGGACTTGAAACACGGACGACCCAGTCCCGGCGCTCTCGCTGATGCTAACTCGAGTGCTGCCGTCTGTGGCAATGTTATCGAATGTTGGGGCTGCACCACCAGCTGCAAAGTTTCAAAGAATAAAGGAAATATTTTGTTTAACGACACCTTAGCACATTTGATGTCTAATATATGGTTATTTGGACATTTGGAGAGACGGACGGATAGACAGACACAGAAGGAGAGATACAGATCGACGGAGAGAGACGGACGGACGGACGAAGAGAGACGGACAAACAGACAGACATACGGAGAGAGACGGACGGACAGACAGACATAGAAGGAGATAGACAGATCGACGGAAGAAGACGGACGGACGGACGAAGAGTGACGGACAAACAGACAGACAGATATACGGAGAGAGACGAACGGACAGACAGACACAGAAGGAGAGAGACAGACCGAAGAAGAGAGACGAACGGACGGACGGACGAAGAGAGACGGACAAAGAGACAGACAAACATACGGAGAGAGACGGACATACATGCAAACAGACGGAGAGAGGACAGACAGACGGAGAGAAAAGGACAGACAGATAGACGGAGAGATAAGGACAGACATACAGAGAAACAGACAGACGGAGAAAGATAAAAACTCGCTACATAGCCTACTCGTTGCAACAATGTGTCTTTCTATGCACTAATGTCCGGTGTCTAAGGGCGATGTCACACGATACGAGTGTCTTGTACGAAAATAGCCACGAAAATAGCCGATTGGGACAAGACATCACTATTTCATCGGTTGTCACGTTGTGTACATGACACTAGTATCATGTGGCATTGCCTTAACATACAATTGATAATATCAAATTTGTATGCTAGAAAACCCCTCACATATGCTACACTTACTGATGTGGTAAATACGGCTACTTTTGCTATATAACATTTACTATAACATTTGGTCTTGTAAGAACAAACCAGCCACAGCACCATAACTGATATATCAAAGGCCGTGGTATGTGTTATCCTGTCTATGGGACAGTACATATAAAAGATCCCTTGCTACTAAACGAAAAATGTAGCGGGTTTCCTTTCTAAGACTATGTCACAATTACCAATAGCCTATGATAAATAAATAAATGTGCTCTAGTGGTGTTGTTAAACAAAACAAACTTTATCTTTTGTAACACTATCCAGCAACCGTAACATTGGCTACTCCTACCAAATAGCAGCAAAGTATATTTTATATACACATTCACATAGACATGATAGCACATACCACAGACATCAGTATACCTGTCGATGGGACATGCGGTACACTGGTTGGTATGAAGAAAGGTTCAATGAAGGTCTGGCCACAATGTCATCTTGCCCCGAATAAATAGGAAAGTAACACAAGACGATAATTGTTATGCTTTTGCCAAATGTCATTTTATGGTTAGACCATAAATAAAACAGACACATGTATAAATTATCAACCTAAAAGTACCACTATGACGAGATCATAGTTCATCTCCCTCCAGTGTATTCTTGAGAGTTTTTGTTTGTTCGAATCTCCCGCGTAAAGATTTCTAATTTACTACAGCTGAGATAATATCTACCATGTAAAGATTTCTGAGATGATATCGTCGCATGAGATTTATACTTCTGTAAATCCACTTATTGTAAAACGAATAACTAATCACACCTACTGGTAAAATAAATGATTTATTTATTTGTTTAATTTGTTTGTTCCTAGAAACATGCTTTTGTAAGCATTATTTCATGTCAAATTTATCTCCCGCATCTTTATGTCCCTTGCGAAGTCAGAAATAGTGCAGGGCAGAGACGTGTCTCGATTTAAAATGATGGATACGTTAACATCGTTTGGTTTGAAGAAACATATTCTCACCTGCAACCCGAAGGACACCACATGCTAGTAGAAGTAAGCACGACCCAAGGAGTCGGCCCATCGTAGGTAATGACGTAAAACTTTAAACTTGTATCTAGATTTCCTGAAAGACAAAACGATTAGATTAAATTAAAATTAAATTTTCGATAATATAATATTAGATTAGACAAGATTAGATGATATTTAGAAAATACTAAATTAGATAAGACTGGACAGATTAGATTAGATTAACGAGCGCGTGTCCAGGGGGATTTGATTACAAGGAAGGAAGGAAATGTTTTATTTAACGACGCACTCAACACATTTTATTTACGGTTGTATGGCGTCGGACATATGGTTAAGGACCACACAAATAACGAGAGGAGAAACCCGCTGTCGCCACTTCATGGGCTACTCGTTTCGATTAGCAGCAAGGGATCTTTTATATGCATCATCCCACAGACAGGATATCACATACCACGGCCTTTGATATACCAGTCGTGGTGCACTGGCTGCATTGGGTTATTTCTCGTTCCAGCCAGTGCACCACAACTGGTATACCAAAGGCTGTGGTATGTGCTAACATGTCTGTGGGATGGTGCATATAAAAGATCCCTTGCTGCTAATGAATTTTTTTTATTGGGTTTCCTCACTGTGACAGTGTCAAAATGACCATATGTTTGACATCCAATAGCCGATGATTAATAGATCAATGTGCTCTAGTGGTGTCGTTAAACAAAACAAACTTTTTTTTCTTTTTTTATAGGTTTATATACAATTTTATTTTGAGTGTGGTTTAGCATACAAAACAAATTGCCGATCCCCCACATGTGATCAAGTCCGGAACAACGCTAACTAAGTTTGACACACACCCTCTGGAATACCAGCCTCGGTGGCGTCGTGGTTAGGCCATCGGCAACAGGCTGGTAGGTACTGGGTTCGGATCCCAGTCGAGGCATGGGATTTTTAATCCAGATACCGACTCCAAACCCTGAGTGAGTGCTCCGCAAGGCTCAATGGGTAGGTGTAAACCACTTGCACCGACCAGTGATCCATAACTGGTTTAACAAAGGCCATGGCTTGTGCCATCCTGTCTGTGGGAAGCGCAAATAAAAGATCCCTTGCTGCTAATCGGAAAGAGTAGCCCATAAAGTGGTGACAGCGGGTTTCCTCTCAAAATATGTGTGGTCCTTAACCATATGTCTAACGCCATATAACCGTAAATAAAATGTGTTGAGTGCGTCGTTAAATAAAACATTTCTTTCTTTCTTTCACACCCTCTGGATTGACCACTTCCACAATAACCGTTACTTCTTGTCCCGTTTTAATGGACACCTCATAAATCACTTCATTCGGAGTCTAAGATAGAGTGTTAAACAATTTGTTAGTGGAGTCCAAGTACACCTTCACGTATCTAATATGTGATATAGAGTAATACTCAAAGAACAAAGAACACAACACAACAAATAGACCATAACGCTAGCCTGCTGCGAAAAACATTAAGTTATAGATACCTTGTTGCCAGATAATTTATTGTCTCTTAGGGCTGTTCCAGATAAAAGGTAACGGTAATAGGTGAGGGTATTTCTACGACCTGCTGAATAATGCAGACCCGTGGGAACGATGTGTGAAGTGGGAGGGGGCCACGCGCCCATCTGGAGGGTGCACATCCACTTCATTGTTTGGGTGTGGGGTGTGGGGTGTGGGGTGTGGGGTGTGGGGTTAATATATTAGGATGAAAATAAGGAAGGAAGGAAATGTTTTAGTTAACGACGCACTCAGCACATTGTTATTTTACACTTATATGGCTTTGGACATATGGTTAAGGACCACACATATATTGAGAGAGGAAACCTGCTGTCGCCACTTCATGGGCTACTCTTTTCGATTAGCAGCAAGGGATCTTTTATATGCACTATCACACAGACATGATGGTAAATACCACGGCTTTTGTTACACCAGTTGTGGGCCCACCGACGGGGATCGTTTCTAGATCGATCGCGCATCAGGCGAGCGCTGTACCACTGAGCTACGTCCAACCCCAAGGATGAAAATAAGTAATTGTTTTGGGTCTCAAGGAGGTATGGGTGGGGGTGGGGTATAAATATGTGTCCCCACACTTCGTTCCTCGTTTACCTGTAATATTAAACAATTTGACTTAATTGAGTTAAGTCCGCTCTAATAATTGTATTGTTATGCTAATCTCAGACTGTCAGCTGTCACGAAAACGTTGGCCAACTCGACGGTTGTGTTGTAATTTCCCCAAATCCTGACTTACGACGGGTGCGCTTAGATTAACAACTAATGAGTTATACGACGAGAATCGAGTTGTAAGAGTGCTCAGACTAGCAACTGGACAGTCGTATAAGTCCTGACAGCAGAAAGTCGATAGTCTGACCCTAGCTTTACAACCGTAGCTGGCAGCTTAAATGTCCACGGTTCTCACACACTATTATACAGAACGATACAGTTCCTCATTTAGAAGAGAGATACTACTACATGAGTGGCAGTTAGATACCATTTATCTTACAATAAGTTGGTTTACAACGTATCTAATACGTGAAACTTAATGTGATATAACACAACGATATCCACCATATGTTAGATATCAGTTTTAAGACATCTGGTTGGCTGCTTCATAATGACGATTTACATGTCAAAGGCAAAATAGTGTTGTAGATGAAATTAGTACAGATACTGGTTTCTAATACCACAAAATGCATTTTTCATAATTTTAAAAACGCACGTGCGTCTGAGAAGTAACGATTATGAAGTCGCATTTTAGTCTATTTTTAAGGGTATTTCAACGTCACAGACTCTTGTTTCACTCTGTTGTATCCATATTTGTTACAGGTTTGTACATTAACGAAACTTAGTGTCCATTTTTACGGGTTGAAACTCGAGTCTAGGTGAAAAATATGTCTTAGTGTTTAAAAACTAGGGTCTGTCCCTTTAAATTTCATTTAAACAACAACTCGCTTTGAAACGGCTAAGAGTGGGTAATACTCAGTGGCAGATCCAGAACATCTATTTAAGAGGAGAGGGAGGGTGGACAATGACATGAGGCGGAATGCCAAGGGAACTTTGGGGGTGGTTTGGAGAGGGATCGTAAAAAATTAAAAATATATAATAAAATTATAACTGTCGAAAAATTTAGAAAGGGGGGGGGGGGACGGGCCTCTGGCGCCCCCCTCCCCTAGACCCGCCTCTGATATTTTTAAGGCAATCTCCCCTACAGAGAGTTTCTGACAATAGCCCGCCTTTGTGTCCTAAGTAGACTAAATGGTGTTACTAACAGATAGTGTGTGTCATGCCAGTCTAAGTGTTCCAGCTTCTGGCAAGTCATATATTCGGTTTAACGGCTGTTGATTAGGTTGATTACGAGCGCTATGATTTAACGTGCTACCCAGTGACACACCTACAGAGAAGTTGGGGCGGGCCACTGTTTACCTGGGAATTGTTTTATTTGTTTGTCTCTCAAGTTTGTTTGTTTGTTTTTGGTTAACGACACCACTAGAGCACATTGATTTATTAATCATCGGCTATTGGATGTCAAACTTGGTAATGTTGACATATAGTCTTAGAAAAGAAACCCGCTATATTTTTCCATTAGTAGCAAGGGATTTGTAATATGCACTTTCCCACGGACAGGATAGCACATACCACGGCCTATGATATACCAGTCTTGGTGCACTGGCTGGAACGAGAAATAGCCCAGTGTGCCCACCGACGGGAATCGATTCCAGACCGACCGCGCATCAAGCGAGTGCTTTACCACTGGGCTACGTCCTGCCCCCGTTTGTCTATCAAAATTCCCAGACCCTAGATTCAACCCGTGAAAATCGACACTAACTTTGGTTAACCTACAAACCTGTAAAACATTTGGATAAAGTTACAATAGAGAGTGGAACAAGAGTCTGTAACGTTGAAACGGGGAAATACCCTTAAAAGGTAGACTAGAGCTCGTCTCCATAACCGTTACTTCTCTGAGGTATGTTCATTTTAAAAAATATGAAACATGCATTTCGTGGTATTACAAACACCTCGATAACCAGAAACACTTCGGATGTATGGAAATGGATGATCTAAACAATACAATCTAAGTAATGTCTGATTTCAGTTATCAGAAACAGATCTAACAGAGAAAAATACGCAGAGGTGTTTTAAAAATAGGGTCTGTCATTAAGAAGCTACCAAGGTCAAGCAAAATACGATTTCAGTCCTCTTACCTCCTACTAAGATAAGTATAGATCAGCCTATGTTTTGTTTTGTATCTTTATTCTACCGGACAGTTCAAATGAACACTATATTAGTTTTGAAGTACATAACTGTCTACGGCGTGACCAAATAACTTGACCAAATAACATAACCGGTGTGAATAAACATTTCTTGTCACAGAGATAAACAGGGATCGAAATTGGCTGAAATTCCTGCCGGACATTCGGGCCGGTAAACTACACATTTTACCGGACCGAATCAAAATTCACCGGGCAAAACATGAGTATGAAGTATAAACTCAAGATAATAGCCTGTCTGACAGGCAAAACTATTTCTCAGCCCGTTGTGGTGTTGACCGGTAAAAATCAGTCGGACCATCAGTTTTTCGACCCCCAGTAAAACACATGCACTTTTGTTGTAAAGTTTTTTGTTATAGTCTTAGATAGACAGCAACACTTTCTTGTTTAGAATACCTGTACTCTAATTCCTGTGTATCCAATGTCTTTACGGTCGTGTGTTAATTGTTGGTGTAGTAATTTTTCATTTTACTTCATAATTATATATGTTTTTCGTACGTAAGAAATTATTGGAAGTTAAACTCCGGTTTGAGCTACCACTAACATTAAAACCACAACAAATTAAACACCATGTTCATTACAGACACTGATATTATATAAAAAATTTCTTTGATATGTAATTTTAATCATCAAAAATTATTTGTTAGTCGTACACGTTGTATTGGAATCAAATTCAGTGTAGTCCCTTTAAACAATATATATATCCACTAATGTTGTAGAAACAGTTAAATTTCACTAGTATTATAGACACTGTTAGATATCAACACTAATATCGTAGAAATACTTATTTATTATTAAGGGAAATAGTAAAATAAAATGTTGTAGAAATAGTTAAATATATAGTTTACTAATATTGTAAAACTAATTAAAATATGCATTCGTAAATATTGTGAAAATAGAACTAGGTGTAATTTGTGGTTACCTGTGAGTTGATTTGGAATAAGTTCCACCAGAAGACGTCTGTACACTTGTGGTAGTTTAATCCCTACGTCGGATATGTAGGAATCGAGTGGAGGAGTTTATATACGAGGTGGATCGCCCGTCACTTGTTTACACTAGTGTCTTGTACTTATATTGTGCAAGTCATGAAGTATATTATAAAAACCTCTACGTTATATAAATATAATGTCGTATTCAAATGACCCCCCCCCCCCCCCCGTCTCTCTCTCCGCTCTCTCTCTCTCCCTCTATCTCTCTCCGTCTCTCTCTCTCTCTCTCCTCGTCTCTCTCTATCTCTCTCTCTCTCTCTCTCTCTCTCTCTCTCTCTCTCTCTCTCTCTCTCTCTCTCTCTCTCTCTCTCTCTCTCTGTATGTGTGTGTGTCTCTCTGCCCGTTTTCCTCTCTACTCTCTCTCTCTCCTTCCTTCTCTCTATGTCAGTGGCGTACCTAGGGTATGGCAGGTATGGCACCTGCCCTGGGCGCCACTTGAAAGAGGCGCCACTGAGCAGTTTCTGTTAAAGGCATACTGTCACGGATTTAAGGACCTTATTTCTCTATAAATGGATAATAAATAAAAAGTAATTTAATTGTTGGAAACCAAATCTAGCTATCGCATCACCTTAACTGAACCATGATGGAGTGAAATCCATGTCATCCCTCTCGGCAATTTTAGATTTTTAATTATGGACCATTGCCATAATTCAATTATTTTTACAAAATGTCATTAATAAATGGAGTATGGTAGTTATAAAGATGGTTGAATAAAGTACATTTAGGGACAAATCAAATTACTTTTGTTCAGGTAATACTTTGTTACATCATTACATAGGTCAGTGGTCTGTGACCATATGCCTTTAAAGTCAGACAAGGTGATATTATGGTAAAGTTATCTAAAAGATGGGTGTCAGATGTTTCGACGGAGGCGCAATTTCAGTGCTTACTATATGCGCCATTTTCCGTAGATACGCCACTGCTCCCTGTATATCTGTCTGCCTGACTATCTGTACTGGTATTTCGAAATTTTGTAACCCTCGAACAAATTAAAACTTCAAATGATAAAAATTAAAACAACACACGGCAAATAGCTTGGGAAAGAAGGTTTATTTGTTTTAAGAGATGTGTGTGAAATAACGTGTCTCAAACTGAAGCCCCACTGAGTTAGCTATCCCCTTATCCTACAATCCATCATCCCCATGTTCAGCTAGCGAATGTTTCGTTAACGTTCGCGAACTATTTGATTGAGTCCCGACGTAGCCATTTGGTTTACCGTGAAGCACATAAACCAGTCTAGAAGCGAACGTTTTTCTGCTCGGTCTGGCTGAACTCAGCCCCTATATCACCACTGACTAGTCACATGTTAATGCGGATGTGACGTATGAAGACGTGAAAACAGCCATTCATACTGGGGTTGTACGGATACATTTCGAATTAAAACTAGCTCTTTATAGACATTTTCCAAATTTAGTATAAGAAAGATTCATCCTGTATAACAACCATTTAACATTTTAAAACTGCAGTCTAAAATATTTTTTTAAGGATTTAATTATTTAGAAGAAAACTGTAATGCTCACTGTCGTCTGCCCATGGAGTTCGAAATTATATTTTCTTAATAAGTTTATCCTGCTAAAAAAAAACCCACAAGCCCCACCGACCCGTCTCCCCCTACCCCCGAACCTCCACCAAAAAAAACCCACAACAAAAACCCACTACCACCACCCCAAACACCCGCCCCCCCCCCCCCCCCCCCCCAATAAAAACTGAGCAAATACAACAACAAACAAACAAACAAACAAAATTCTAGTGAAGGCTGGTACCGAGTAAAAGTCTGACCTAGGATAATAGGGGTATAATCTTCCTTTAGATGAAGGCTATATTGAATTATTCTAATATTTAAATTAACTGAAAATAAATGGGGGTACGTTTTAAAAAAAAAAAAAAATCAAAAAAAAAAAAAAATGTGGTCGTAACGGGTTATACAAAATAAAATAGGTTACCTGAAAACAAAATTGCATATGGGTTACGAATATTTTCAATTCTCAGAGACCATCATTAGTAACTAGTAAAATAACATGGTGAGACAAGCTTTTAACTTTAATTCGCAATTAAAACGTAGGCAATCCGTTCCATGCCCTAAAAAATATTTTTCTCTGGCAATATTAAAATTAATATATTCTTCTGACTTCTGTACAAGATATATCCCAGCACTGAATTTGTGTTTTCAATTTACCTAGTGTCTCAGAGATAATAATCTTTTGACATCAACACAAAAATAGATATTCAGCAACCATACCCTCGATCGTGAACTGACGAGGCGCGTAAATGCGACACACTTTTCGCGAGCACAAAGACTCAGAAAGACTCATTCACTCCTGTCTATACATCGGCGCAAAGGATTAACGAAGACACAGGCTTACAGTTAATGACGAAACATGTTCGTAACTCCCGTTTGACGCTATAGTTCATATATCCAGTGTCTGGAGTCCATTTCTTTGAAAAGACGGCACACCGGTCCGCTTTGATCGTGTTAATAAAATTTACATGTTGAATATAAGCGCGCGTTTGATAGCCGCTTTCGCAGTTTCTCTGCTGATTAATTTTTGTTCAGTTTCGGGATAAAGGTAGAACGGGTTTCTTTTCATGGAACATTTATAAAGATTGTGCGTTGAATCACCAGTAATGACGTCTATAACCTGGAATAGGTACCAGCTGTGTTTATTGAAATACTAAACCTTTATTGTTATATATGTGTTATTGTTTACAATATGCAACTCGGCCATATGAAGTCTTGTAAACACTTTTCAAGTTTCAGTCACTTTCCATTTTTGGTTTTAGTTTAAATAATATTAAGACATATAGACAGATAGACAAGATTGCAACAGCGGGGTTTCTCTCTGACATTAATTCTCAACTTGTTATGGATGGACAGCCCAAAGTATTTGGGAGCGGGACGTAGGCTAGCCCAGTGGTAAAGCGCTCGCTTGGTGCGCGGTCGGTGTGGGATCGATCCCCGTCGGTGAGCCCATTGGGCTATTTCTCGTTCCAGCCAGTGCACCACTGCTGGTATATCAAAGGCCGTGGTATGTACTACCATGTCTGTTGGATGGTGCATATAAAAGATCCCTTGCTGCTAATCGAAAAGAGTAACCCATGAAGTGGCGACAGCGGGTTTCCTCTCTCAATATCTGTGTGGTCCTTAACCATATATCTGACGCCATATAACCGTAAACAAAATGTGTTCAGTGCGTCATTAAATTAAAAATTTCTTTCTGTTTCCATTGTAAATGCCGTGATTAACCGATATACATGTATCTGCTACGGTACCATGATACGAACCCACTACCTACCAGTCTTAATGGGACATACCCTAGTTTTAACCTGTGAAAATTAACACTAAGTTTAGTTAATCTACAAACCTGTAACACATTTGGATAAAGTTACAATTGAGTGAAACATGAGTCTGTGACTTTGAAATGGTGAAATACCCCCTTATAATAGACTAAAACTGGACTCCATAACTGTTACTTCTCAGACGCACGTGCGTTTTTAAAAATATGAGAAATGCATTTTGTGATATTAAAAACACCAGGATGACCAAAAACACGTCGAATGTACAGACATTGATAATCTAAACAATAAAATCTAAGTAAAGTATGATTTAAGTTATCAAAAACGATTATAATAGTAAAAAATATCCGTTAGTGTTTAAAAACTAGGGTATGTCCCTTTAAGCCTAGTGACTCTACCACTACGTCACGGAAACCGGTTAGGTAGTGTGTAAGTGGTATGTGATTTTTTACAGACGGTGGTAAAACAGATCATAACATTTTGTGGTCAACGTATATTGATGTCTTTTCTTTTCTTTTTTTTTTTTTTTTTTTTTTTTTTTGTATGCCAGTTACAAACTAATTGTACTTTATAAAAGGAAACGACAGTTACACATTTGTATCGTTATTGTGACATTTCTGACAAAATATAATCAGATATAGTAACTGATCTCTTCTTCTTCTTCGTACGCTCAGACAGGGAACACAGTGGATCAAACAAAAGCTGTTATATTCCGTAGATTCTCCAAGAGGTCAAAGAGTTTCTCCTTCACTGATTTCAAATTCATGCGAAAGTCAATGGTTTTATGTGTGGCCATGTCATGTCATGTCATAGGGTTTTACGTGCACATTCAGAACAAGCTGTTGTAGCGCACGCCTGTCGTGGGCACAAGAGCCGGCCTTGGCCGGCTCCTCCGTCCATGACAGGAAAGGTGGGGGGAGGGGAGAGGAGGGACCGCCTGCACTGGCAGGTGCAAGGGAGCACCAGCAGCCCGATCAAATCGGTAGCAGGCGGGTGGTGGTGGTGGTGGTGGTGGTGATATGGAATTTGAATGGAGCAGTTAAATGCCAAAGAGAAAAGGGTGCGCAATTTTGATTGAGGGAATTTGGCGCAATTTTGAACGGTCGATCGAAAGGTAAATGGCCGAGCTAATATAGGTTTTGATATTAGTGAATCGAGAGTAGCTCGTTAATTTGAGACCTTTACGATGCTGTGGTGTCTCCCTAGGTTGCCCATAGGGCCCTTAGAAATGTGTGGCCGAAACGTATTTTGTTTATAGACTACACATCCGTTACAGACACAAATATTCACAAAAGACTAGGTCCATTGTACATAACGTGCGTCCCAGACTAGGTACACTGTGTGGCCATGTAGAAAAAGGTTGTTTTTGATTTATTAATATTATCATCAGCTATGGGATGTCAGACATTTGATAATTCATACAGTTTTAAAGAAAATCCGCTACAATAATAGCAGGGGATCTTCTATATGCAATAGCCTACAGACAGGACAGCACATACCAGAGATGGAACACGGATTGGGGAAAATAGAAAGATCACAAGCCTGCTGTGTCCCATTAATATATTTCTTGTAACTACACATATTGCATTAAAATACATGCTGTACGGTATTATGAGCTCAGCAAGTTGAGCAAACACCTGAATTAGGATCCGTTTAAAATTATGCTAAATCGACATTTTGTCTTCTTGTATATTTCACAACAAAATTGAAATCAATATATAACTTAACCTGCCCACCCCACCTCCCCAACCCCACCAGTTGCTGGCATCTTTACAGTGCCTACAGGTATGTCTCTAATTTTTTTAAATTTTTTTACTCTTTCTTTAATTTCCGTTAGATCTTATATACAATTTATGTCACACTCAAATACACCAAATATTGAATAAACAGTATCTGGCATTGCTTTACACGTTCCTGTATATTATATTTTGCCGTAGTAGTAGTAGTAGTAGTAGTAGTAGTAGTAGTAGTGGTCGCTATGCGGAAAAGCCCGATCCTGTAACCTATCACACCTGTCTTATTAATGAAAAAACTTGTGTTGTTTAATGACACCATTAGAGCACGTTGATTTATTAATCATCGGTTATTGCATGTCAAACATTTGGTAATTTTGACATATATTCTTAGAGAGGAAACCCGCTAAACTTTTCCATTAGTAGCAAGGGATCTTTTATATGGACTTTCCCACAGATACCCCTGCGTGTGCTATAACCTCACCGTGGTGCAGGGGTGTAACATTCTGTGATATTTGTACAGTTCTTTACACTGTTTTTGTTTAAGTCTTGAATTTTTATATTGATGTTGATCATCACTTTATTTATTTGCATTACCATAGTTTGACACCCAATAGCCGATGTATTTTTCGTGCTGGGGTGTCGTTAAACATTCATTCATTCATTCATTTCCCACAGATAGGAAAGATACTTTTCAGTTTGCAAGATCGCTGTAAGCACGTACATGGAGTCGTCCTGGAATAGTAATAAACCGTATTTGCATACATGGTGCGTGCGCGCGCGTGCGTGCGTGCGTGCGTGCGTGCGTGTATATATATATATATATATATATATATATATATATGTGTGTGTGTGTGTGTGTGTGTGTGTGTGTGTGTGTGTGTTTTAAACATCTTATATTTGAATCGCATCAAAGAACAATGGTTGGATCCGGTCAACTAATTCTAACGAAGAACAGTATGACCCAGTCAAGTAATTCGTGACAGTCACAATGACAAGTATCATGAATATTAATGACAACGAGCGTGTCACTCCCAGTAATCGAGTTTGTGATAGTGGTCTAAACACAGCATTCAGCTGGGCTTTATTCCAACCTCAGTCTAGTCACTATCATATAGTATCGTCAACCGCCATCATTACAGCATAAATGTATCGTCATGTTTCTATTACTTTTGTAAAGCAAACAAACAACCGAAATAGCAGCCCACTTATTGGTTTTAAAATGGAGAAGAATACATTTTTGTGGGTCACTTATAAGCAGTATAGCCGAACGCTATCGAAGAATGACGT
Source organism: Gigantopelta aegis (assembly GCF_016097555.1). Taxonomy (NCBI): domain Eukaryota; kingdom Metazoa; phylum Mollusca; class Gastropoda; order Neomphalida; family Peltospiridae; genus Gigantopelta; species Gigantopelta aegis. The sequence goes on from NC_054701.1 coordinate 77,067,256, forward strand.
TCGACAGTATGAAAATGATGGTACAGTCAAACCTGTCCTAGCGGCCACCTGTACTCAGCGGTCGCCTGCCTTATGCGGCCACTTTTTTGACCGCTAAAGACAGGTTTGCTGTATATTCTAAGTGGTTAAATAATGCATATGCACCCGCGATCACAGCTTTAAGATGCATTCATTTAAAGGGCCAGTCTCAAAGTTGCATAATGACCAAAATATTCATTTTGTGTGTGAAGTGTATACCTTGAATTACATACCCCCCTCCACCCCACCCCACCCCAACACACACACACACACACACACACACACACACACACACACACACAGGTTAAGACGTGACATTGCATTTTGAATTTGACAAGGAACTGGCTGTTATTTTAATTCATGAATATGTTTTTTATGTACTTTCTTTTTTTCTTTTTGCAACACCAATCCTACTGGTGACGAACAATGGATTATTGCTGTATACAATCCCGGACTACCTTTATTCCCTGGCAGGCGCGAATCCAGGGGTGGGTGTTAGAGCAGGCGCGTGTGCAGTGGGTGGGTTTCGGGGGTCGAAACTCTTCCCTGCTCGAGCGAATTTGATCCTTTTTAGTGTATTTTCCGTGGAAGCATTACTTGACCCCCTCCCCCCCCCCCCCCCCCCACACACACACGACACTTCGCTCGCCTCTCTGCATATACTCCCGCGCATACTCTTGTAGAAGTGCGCGTGTTAATGGTATTTTAACATTTTCTTGTAAGTTACGAAAATTGCCCATACGAAAATGTTACCATTAAAACGCCAACATTCGTTTGACTTCACGTCAACAATGGCTTGATGTTTTAATATGATTATTAATGTCAAAGTGATATTACATTCTTCTGAAAAGAGGTTAACTTCAGAAATGTGCGAACTGAATCGCTGTTTGACATTATTTGCTGTTCTGTTGCAATATTTTCTGCAAATGCTGAGTAGATATATCAATAGTGTAGAGGTAAGTGTTTGATTGTTTAATTAGTTGTTTACCAGAACCGTTGAAATAGAAGGTGGGGGTGGGTAGTATTTCATATTGGGAAGCCAAGAGATGCTACCCCCTCCCTTCGAAATTCGAAGTGTTCTCAAAATCATGTGTTAGCAGATTTGTATAATGCATTGATTGTCTCTTAATGATATTTCAGTGGATGATATAACCATATAGATGATACATCTGAGTGCCCTTTTACGCGTTGCAGTCCCTCCCTAGTAAAATTTCTGCATCCGCCCAGACCAGTTGTGACAATATAAAAAATAGAAAAATTACTACCATACTTACTTGACCAATTCATCTATCTTGAAGAAAGATCCTCCACCTCAGTGTGCGCACTGTCAGTATACTCTGACGGTACGCCACATTTCGGTGGAGTGTAACTATCTGAAAGAAACTCGAAAAGATATATTTGGTCAAAGAAATGTGATGGAATCCTTTCGATTCCATCCAGAATTTGTATTACAATTTTTACGTGTTACTGACTTTTACTCTAAATTTAATTTGATCTATCTGTGATTTTTTTTCCACAGTTCTTTACACTGTGTTTTAATTTAACTGTTGAATTTTTATATTGATGTTGATCATCACATTATTTTTGCATTTACTATAGTTTGACACCCAATAGCCGATGTATTTTTGTGTGCTGGGGTGTCGTTAAACATTCATTAATTCATTCATCCACCATCCCTCCCCATATCCCCTGCCAATTTCACGCTGGATACGCCACTGAGTTTGGACTACCACAAATACCAAGACGACCAGAAACACTGTTCATGTACAGACGATGATATTCTATACAATAAAAATGTATAAACTGTACTATTTAATGCTAGTGTCAAACTATCAATTGTCACGACGATGTTGATCAACTCAATGGTTGCATTGCACTTTTCCCAACTCCCGACCTACGATGAGTGCGCTCCGATGAATAACTAATCGGTCATAGGAGTTGTATTTGACGAGAATCGAGTTGTAAGAGCGCTCAGACTAGCAACTGGACAGTCGTAGAAGTAGAGAGATGGACGAGTTGGCCAACTGCGTCGTGGCACTTGGTAGTCTGATACTATCATTAGCCAACACCGTAGTGACAGTTGGTAATCTGTTCCTAGCATTAGCCAACACCGTCGTGACAGTTGGTAGTCTGAGATTGGCATTAGCCAACACCGTAGTGACAGTTGGTAGTCTGATATTGCATTAGCCAACACCGTCGTGACAGCTGGTAGTCTGAGATTAGCATTAGCCAACACCGTAGAGACAGTTTGTAGTCTGTGTCTAGCATTAGTCACTAAAATGAATTTGTTAGTTGGAAATATCTTACAATGGCAGTTAGGAGAAACTTTAAATAAAGAATTAACCTCAAGGTTAAAGAATTAACCTGAACTGAACTGAGCTGGATTACCCAAAGCACCAATATAGCTGTAATTTGAGTTTTGGCAGATGTGTTAAAGTAAACAATAATATATCTGGATACATGTAGAAGCAAACACGGAGAAAGGAAGAGTAAATATTTAAAACTATAAGGTGGATCAGATCAAACTTGTGTACACAAGGTCTTCTGATGGGCTTACCTCGCCGAGATTTACCAATACCTATCACCCGTATCCTTTTATTGTTTATGATATATTGCTAAGGTGACTGGCACGGCGAAGTCAGGCTAGTCAGAGCGAAGTTTGGGCTCACTTCGCCCGGTCGCTTCAGCCCTGGATGTCATTTAAATATATATTTAATCATGTCTGTTATATATTCTATGAAGAACTCCTGTGCCATCTTGTAACTGTAAATATCCATTGTACAATAATTTCTCATATGTTGTCGTTTGAACTAAAGTTACATGTCACAGATTATAAGTATAAACGTGAATGTGACTTTTAGAATATTTTACAATATAGGCTTACTTATTATCATTGTTATATTCATATTTATATCATTTTAAATGATATTGTCTATATTAGTTATCGTTATAGTAGTGGTATAGTACTAAAGAAGGAAGGAAATGTTTTATTTAACGACGCATTCAACACATTTTATTTACGGTTATATAGCGTCACACATATGGTTAAGGACCACACAGATATTGAGAGAGGAAACCCGCTGTCGCCGCTTCATGGGCTACTCTTTTCTATTAGCAGCAAGGGATCTTTTATATGCACCATCCCACAGACAGGATAGGACACCCACGTCCTTTGTTACACCAGTTGTGGAGCTTTTTCTGGAACGAGAAATATCCCAAATGGGCCCACCGACGGGGATCGATCCCAAACCAACCGCGCATCAAGCGAGCGCTGTACCACTGGGCTACGCCTCGCCCCTAGTAGTAGTAGTAGTTATAGTAGTTATTGATTTATTATTATAATAAAATAAATTCTATTGTTATAACTATTTTTAATTGACAAATAAACTATGAATGTATATTCTACTTCTGTTATACCGTTTAAAGCAGCATGCAAAAATGAAGGCCCGGACATAAAACCATTATAACATAAATCTTACATTTTCATCCCCCCCCCCCCCCCTAGAAAAAAGTCCCGCTCCCGTTTTTTTAATTGGATTTTTTTTTCTCGATGTGCGATATTTCCAATGTCCTGAAAATAGAAATTATGAACCCCTCGCCCCCATTTTAAATTTTTTTTGAATGGAAATATAACTTTATAGTGGCCTAACCGAAGTAATTTTCAAACATTTTATTTTATTTTATTTTTTAAATTATCAGAATATTTAGATATTTAAAGCATCAAAAACATTACTTTAACACTTGTTGCAGTCCTGTTATGCAAGTCAGTAGTAAGAACGAATAATAAATGAATAATACTTATTCGTGGTTTATTTACTCTAGTATACAGGGGATTGAAATAGGCTTAGACACTAGAACACCAGAGGCTTTGGCTAAAGTGTATTGTTAAAGGTGTTGTGTGACGCACTGGCGTGAGTAACGCCAGTCCATAAACGTGCAAAGACTTTTTATAACGGTACTTCATTATTCGCTTTGAGTGGCTCTGGAAACCTATTTGGCGATGTATGGGGCATATTAACGGTCTGTGCCAAGCCATACCTGACAATATAAAATGTCCTAAGTTATTGCTCATACTTGTTACATTGACTCTCTTACACAAAGTAATGAAAAGTTAATAAAGCCGCTTCGCTCAATCAAACCCGTTTTTCTCTAATTTGAAATCAATGTTAATAATAATCAGCTGGCCGAGATTAGACAAAATATATTTTTCCCAGCGCCATGCTTTTTCTCCTTTAATGACTTCTACGATTTGGCGGTTTTGTTATGATTCTGTTTATACCTCGATCTATTATTCTGTTATTACAGAGCTGGGTGGTTTCGCGTGATGTCCAACGCGCATGCGTCCCATTGACGTAGTGTTTTCCTAAACCTACAGATATCAAATAAGATAAAGTGAAAAGGCAAATATAATTACTCTGCTTTGAAGAGTGGATTGAGAAAAGACTCAGAACGCACTGAAATTTTAAACTAATATTTTTTCGTCCACAGAAAAGGGACACTGATTTTGGATATAAGCTGTTTTTGTTTTTGCTGGGTTTGTGATATCGTCATATTTAGAAGGTATTTATACGCATGTAATTAATAACTTTAAGTTGAAGTTTCGAGTGTTTGTTTGTAACATTTGTATCACAAGTGGCTGTTTGTAACAGTTTATCAAACGTCGCTGATAGATTTTCAGTGATATTTACTTTTTAATAGCAAGTAATAGGTGGAGCGGTAAGTATTTCGTACTTCTGTTTTTACATTAGGTTCGATGCAGTATTCCATATATTTTCGCAAAGGAATATTTTCCATTAAAGAACACAGTCTCACACAAAAACGTCTTAGGTAGGCCTAATTATCATAATTAACAGTAATTATTTCACGTAGTAGATAATGTATAATGTGATTACATACACACATGCCTAAGACACATTATTTTTTTTCCAGATCAAATATATATGTATGTATGTATGTATGTATATGTATGTATGTATGTATGTATGTATGTATGTATGTATGTATGTATGTATGTATGTATGTATGTATGTATGTATGTATGTATATATGTATGTATGTATGCATGTATGCATGTATTGATGAATGTATGTTTGTATGCATGTATGCAGTGTGTGTAGTGTGTGTATGTAACAAAGGCCGTGGTATGTACTATCCTGTCTGTGGGATAGTGCATCTAAAAGATCCCTTGCTGCAAATTGAAAAGAGTAGCCCATGAAGAGGCGACAGCGGGTTTCCTCTCTCAATATCTGTGTGGTCATTAGCCATATGTCTGACGCTATATAACAGTAAATAAAATGTGTTGAGTGTGTCGTTAACTAAAACATTGCCTTCCTTCCTTACCTACGCGAATCTATTCATACTACAAATGTATTAAAATTAAATAAACTTATCTGAATTATATCATTGTCATATTTGCATTAGCATTACTGGCGGTGGTCTGTTGTTGACTTAGTTTAATATTTATTTATTCAATAAAATTAATATTAACTACACGACAGTCGTTTTGGTAAATTTTCAGGTGATTGAAAAATGTTTAATGTTCACGATGGCGTGTGTTTTAAACATATGCTATGTTAATAACTAAATAATCAGCAGGCGGGTCTCCAGGGATTCATTCGTGATCCTACGTTATTTTTAATGTAAATACAAACTATTTTAAATGTATTTTATTTTTAATAACACAACTAGAGCACATTGATTTATTATTAATAGGCTATTGGATGTCAAATAAATATAATTTGACTACTGGTTATTGTATTATTGTCTTCACCATTCCATATTCGCGAATGTCCCGATACATATTCCAAAACAAACGTTTAACCATGCTCTTTGCCAAACCAAAGTACATATCCGACTCGGTTCCCCTCACACTCCAGTCTCTTTCAGAAGTCTGGCGTGATTCGCACAGTTCTTGTTTAGACGTTGACGTTTCATCTCGACATTGACTTAGAGATGCAATCAAGTGGAAGGAAAACGTAGTTGTTGTTTTTATTTTTGGGTGTGTTTTAAAAAAAATATTTGTATTAATAAAGAAGCATTCTGAGAGTACTGCTAAAGCAATACTTGTCTACAGAATCCAACACTTTTTCGTATCTCCTAAATTCAAGGGCCATATTTCTCTGGAAAGTGGGTAAAGCACCATAAAAGTTAAACTTGATCAGTAACAGTAGGCCTACATGATAAAGGTATATACAAAATTTTATCTAAAGTTTTCAGGCTTTGCAAAAAAAAAAAAAAAAGTCTGGAAAACCAATGTTCATATCTCCTAAGTTCAAGGTCCATAAATCGCCATGAAAGTCAAACTTGATATGTAACAGTACTTCATAAAGCTATACACAAAATGTCAGCTCAATATCTCAAGGCATTCTTTAAAAAAAACCCATCCGGAACTATATGTGAGACAGACGGACAAACAGACAGAAGGACGGAGATGAATCCTATAGTTCCCTCTGGTTGGATCGGTGGGGGACTAATAAATAGGCTGGGCTATGACTGGCAAAATGTTGATCGAACAAAACACCCATTATATAAAGCAATGTCATTCACACGCACACACACACGCACACGACACGCACACGCACACACACGTACACGCACACACACACACAACACCCCAAAAAACCCAACCAACAACCTCCCCCCCACCCCCCCACCCCATAAAAACAATAACAACAAAACAACCACCACCCAAACAAACACCACTACCACCCCAAAACGAAAAAAGAAAAACAAAAGCGAAACAAAACAAAAACAGCATCAGTTGAACCTACTTTCTATTTTAACAATCGACCAGTATTAGTAACGTATAAAAATGTAGTTATAAAATTATTCACTGTTTTCGTTCTTTTAAATACGGACTATCACTCAAGAGAAAACATTCAAATAGTTTATATCGTTAAAAAAGCAACAACAAAAAACCCATGCATATTCTCAACTGTCAAAAAGTCACCAGATGTTTCATTAAAACATGCGCAGAGATGTCATTAAACAAACATTCGTGTCCTTTCCTTTTTCAGCTGTTTTTAAAACTCCCAACAACACACTGAATGGGTATACACTCCTTTCATCCACACAACAATACGTAAATAGAGGTACGCGTGATCGTGACTCCAGACGTTTCTTATTTACAGTAATTCTACAGACAACTATATCCCCTCCCCTCCCCTCCCATCCACCCACCATGCATTCTTTCAAAAAGAAAATTGTAACACACCAACCACACACACATAATCAATCCTTGTATATGTCTCCATGCAACTGCCATATATAAATAATTGGCAACACGCAAGGGTGCATAATAAGGTTGGAACATTTTATTATTCTCTAATAATTAGATTATATGTACAACGTATATAGCAAGGGCGAATCTAGGATTTTTGAGGGTATGGTTTGCATAAGAACTGTCAAAAGGGACCTCTTGCATCCAGTAAATCATTCGAATTGGCGGAAGGCTATTTCATCTTGTTAATCTAAATTTTAGCATCGCAGCTGTCTCGGGGCGGGACGTAGCCCTGTGGTAAAGCGCTCGCTCGATGCGCGGTCGGTTTAGGATCGATCCCCGTCGGTGGCCCCATTTGGCTATTTTTCGTTCCAGCCAGTGCTTCACAACTGGTGTAACAAAGGCCGTGGTATGTACTGTCCTGTCTGTGGGATGGTGCATATAAAAGATCCCTTGCTGCTAATCGAAAAGAGTAGCCCATGAAGTGGCTACAGCGGGTTTCCTCTCTATATATGTGTGGTCCTTAATCATATGTCTGACGCCATATAACCGTAATTAAATGTGTTGAGTGCGTCGTTAAATAAAACATTTCCTTCCTTCCTCAGCTGTCACTCTAGATATGAAATTCTATATTTAAGCGCCAAGTCGAAAATGTCTTTGTTTTAATGCAAATGAATTATAAAAAATGGAACCTGCCAATTCGGGGTGGGGTGGGGTGGTTGACCAGATTTCCAACAAAATGCTCAATGAGTATGCAAGCTAGGTATACAGTCCACCTAACTTAGTTCGAGAGAAGACACGTAAGTAAAGCCGTGTGTTGGACATCACGTTATTATTGTGAAGATAAAAGATATAATCATGTTGGCGTTTTTCTTGTTATTCTTTTCATTTTACAAAAATCCTTTGAGTGTGCTTAAAGCAATTGCAATTATTCTACAAGGACACGCACACTTAAAAGCCATTTTGGTTTATTTTAGGAATCATTTGAGTTGGAATTGTTTACGGGCGTGTTTAAGTATTCAATATGTTATCTTTTGTCACGCACTTGAACACAACAGTGAATATGACGAAAACTATAGACCGAAAACTATTCGTGTTTTTAATTTAATTGTTTGTAAAGCAAAACACAATTATCAGTTACTGGAATTGGAATTCATTTGGTATGGTCTGAGCCATTAACAAATTCCAGTTGGTACAAAGCAAGTCCAACGGATGCTTTGACAAAAGTATGGAAAGACGGAAGAAATGTTTTATGTAACGACGCGCTTCAACAGGTTTATTTACGGTTATATGGCGACGGACATATGGTTATGGACCACATGGATAATGCGAAAGGAAACCCGCTGCTGCCAGGCAATGGGCTACTCTTTCCGATCAATAGCAAATGACCTTTTATATGCAGCATCCCACAAACAGGATAGTACATACCATGGTATTTGTCAAATCAGTTGTGGAGCACTGGTTGGATCGAGAAACAGCCTCATGGACTCACCGACGGGGATCGATCCTAGACTCACTGCACATCAGGCGAACGCTTTAACACCTACCGGAATACGAACCCAGTATAATGAATGAATGTATGAATAATAGATGAATGAATAATGGATGAATGAATGAATGACACCGGTCTGTACAAGTATTCAACCAAATGACACGACTGGTACATCAAAGGACGTGGTATGTGCTGTCCTGTCTATTGGATGGTGCATATAAAAGATCCTTTGCTGCTAATCGAAAAGAGAAGCCCATAAAGTGGCGACAGTGGATTTCCTCTCTATATATCTGTGTGGTTCTTAACCATATGTCTGACGTCATATAAACATAAGAATTTGGCTTAAAAGTAATGACATTGTTTTCTTTATCTGGAATGTTATTAACGTTTACTACAGTAGCCACTGCCTTTTAAAAAAACATCTACCCGTAATATCATCATAATTAAGACATAAAGATTATTTTGTGAATCTGCAAATTTACCAGTTTCTAACCTTAAAGACGCTACATATGATGTTGTGATGAAAACCAATGACGACAAAAAAAATGTCTAGCAACAGTGTTTTGTGCCATTCCAAACTTAAACATATCAATCGCTCGAAGACGTTCATCTTCTGAACGGTGTGGCATTACATTAATGATGATCATATATGTACAATAGTATATTTCTGAATGATGAGACTACATACAATCGTTTTGTGGTCCAATGATAAGAAAAATAACGCCAAACAGGAGCACGTGACCCGAAATGCGGGGAATGATAAACTATGCGCATGAAGCGTGAATAGCACGTGCTATTTTAAAAATAAAGTATAGCACGTGCAGTTGACAGAACGCCTCCGGAAGATCGAAGGGAATGGTTACATCAGGGCTCGAACTTAACGACGGCACCGACGGCAACTGCCGTAGCTGCGATATTAATTGCCGTAGGTCAGGGGCTTTACAGATGGCAGTTTTTTTGCCGCTTGGTGAGAAGTGTTGCCGTCATTTGAAGGGATTCATTTTGGTTTTCATATTTGTTATAAAAGTTACTGGTTTAAAACTGCCGTAGTGAGGCTCAAAATTGCCGTCGTTGAACATTTTACCTATGGTAGAAAACATTTCAAAATTGCCGTAGTTAATAAAATTCGAGCTCTGTTATGACAGCGTCAGACTACCAACTGCTAGCAAAACGTTGACCAACTCGACGGTTGCCTTAAAATTGCCTCAACTCCAGACTTACGACGGGTGCGCTCAGATTAAAAACGAATGGGTTATACGACGAGAATCTGCTGGCAGTTGGTAGTCTGATACTAGCATTACACGATAATTTCCAGAAATGTTCATCACCAGATGAAATTCTATATACATTTATTTGATACACACGAACCTTTTGCCACGAGTATATATATTACCACCAGAGGAATCGTCATTAAACACGCAAATTGGTATTGTACATTCTTGTGAAATAGCTTTTCTTTCTTGGCATGTAAATACGTTTTTTTAATTTTTTTAATTTTTTAATTTTTTTTTACAAACACTGACTAATTATAGGTATAATGTGTCCTCCATCATGGTAATTTGCTAAATAAACAACCAAACACTATTCGACACTACTTACGCAGCACACACTATACGTCTTGTAGTTTAAATTTAATTTTCTTAAAAAAATATTTAGCAGATCAAGGCCGTAAAGCCTTATTTGCTTTATATTCTAGGTGTAAAACTTTGAGTGAGAATTGTAAAACAATGCTAGACGTGTTAGGTACGTATGTCACCAGTATTTTATGTTATGCATGTGAAGTATGGGTTTTTAATAAAGGTAGTAAGGTAGAAAGGTTGCATTTAGAATTTTGTAAAAGGTTATTAGGTGTGAAGAAATCTACTTGTAATAGTATATTTTGAACTTGGAAGAATTCCAATTCAATATACTATATACGTCTTTTCGCATGGTAAAATACTGGTTTAAATTTTTTTTGTACTAATTAAAACCCGTATTTGTTATTAGACGAAGCAGTATTTATTAAGTTTATTTAATACTTCATCGAAGTGTATTTTATACAAGCATGTTGTTGGTAATTTGTGTTGACAGTATTATTTACAAATATATATATATTCCTAAACAAAAGCGTATTGTGCTAACTTAACTTAGGTTATTAATATACGTGTTGGCTGTGGAAACGGGAAGATATCGGAATATAGAAAGAACAAAAAGAATTTGTATTTGTTGTAATCTGAATTAAATTGAGGACAAATATATTTTGTTTTGTTAAAATGCCGTAGACATCAGTGGCGGATCCAGAAAATCCATTTAGAGGGGGCCCCAATGACACGAGGCGGAAATTAATATATAATAAAATTATAACTGTCGTAGAATTTAGGGGGGGGGGGGGGGGGGCCTGCCCCCTCAGACCCGCCTCTGGATATGTCAATTTAAGAAGTAAATATATCAACGTTTTACAGAAAAAAGACCGTCAGCCTATAAAGTTATCTTATATCTTGCTATTAAGTGTTGAAAATATTAAAGAACTAAATCAACTTAGTAAATATATATTTGAATGTTACAAAATACGAGCCACGTTATGTATATTATGATTAATCAGGATGATTAATTTAAATGTCTATGTATATATGCATATACTTATACTTATGTATGTGCATTTATGTGTATTTCGGGACGAGACGTAGCCCAGTGGTACAGCACTCGCTCGATGCGCGGTCGGTGTGGGATCGATCCCCGTCGGTGGGTCCATTGGGCTATTTCCTGTTCCAGCCAGTGCACCACGACTGGTATGTCAAAGGTCGTGGTATGTACTACCCTATCTGTGAGATTGTGCATATAAAAAGATCCCTTGCTGCTAATCGAAAAGAGTAGCCCATGAAGTGACGACAGCGGATTTCCTCTCTCAAAATCTGTGTGGTCCTTAACCATATGTCTGACACCATATAACCGTAAATAATGTGTTGAGTGCGTCGTTAAAAAACATTTCTTTCTTTCTTTTTATGTGTATTTCATAATGTGTTCTCCTTCACTACACTATATTGTGCAGTGATTGTAAGTAAGGTATGTGTTTTTGTACCGATGAACTGTAAAGCTCCAGGTCAAAAAGAATTGAATTGACAATTCACAGTTAACTACCGTATTGTTTCTAACATTGTGTACAGGTATGCAGCGAAAATTTCTTCGAGGCACATTATTGTAGAAAAAGTAACGGGAAAGAATTTGATTTTAAAAATAATTCTTGGAATAAATAAATGTATTTGTGTCTTAATTCGTGTGCTTCCTTGTAGATCTTGATTGAATACCTGCAAGAGAAGCCCCACAATCCGGAATGAGGAGTGTCATACTCCTCGGAGCAGTTCTGGGATTCATGGTTCTACAAACAGAGGGTCAGTATCTGCATTTGAAATCTTTTAAATTTACCATAATCTGTAAACAGTTCATCTCAAGTAAATGTACATACTTTCACCAGCCCGGAACAGACGGTTTAGCCAAATTAGTGGTATATGTCGCTAGTGTATTTGTCACTCCACCCATTAATTTGTCTGTCCATCCATCCGTCCGTCTCTTCCACCCTATGTTCCTCTTCGTGTTCTCTCTCTCTCTCTCTCTCTCTCTCTCTCTCTCTCTCTCTCTCTCTCTCTCTCTCTCTCTCTCTCTCTCTCTCTCTCTCTCTCTCTCTCCTCTCTATATATATATATATATATATATATATATATATATATCCATCCATCCATCCATATCTGTCTGTATGTCTGTGTGTATGTCTATATAATATGTATGCGTATTTGATCGTTTTTTCAGCATACCTCTCTCTCAGTACATCTGTTTCTCTATTTCTGTCTTTATGCCTATGATTCTCTCTAGTTCTATACACCCCCACCCCATCATTTATTTGGTTTATTCGTATAATCGTATTAGTGCATAGATTGTTGTTTCATTATTTAATAGTACTATCTGAAGACCAATCCCATACATAATATAAAATATGTTTTCAAAATGGTATTTAACTTTACCAAGACGAACGTTTCATGTTGATATGGGCAACACGTTAGCGAGCTCTGTCAAGACTTTCGATCCACTACTCATGTGGGAGAGAGAAAAAAATCTTCTTTAAATATTTTGATCGGATTGTGTCTGTAACCTCTTGAAATTGTCACTGATAAAGGGAGGCCAATCGGAATTCGACACTCGATACCCGCTTAATGACTCCCAAGTATGTACACACCCACTCCACTCACCCCTAAGGGTATGACCGAATTTTCTTCTTCCATTCTCCTAGAGTCAGGTCAGGTCAGGTCATAGGTCTTTACGTGCACATTCAGAGCAAGCTGTTATAGCGCACGCCTGTCCTGGGCACAAGAGCTGGCCTCGGTCGGCTCCTCCGTCCAGGACAAGGCATACGACTGGCTGCTCCTAGGTGATGACCAGGTCACCAATGCCATATATCCAGTAAAAAACCAGCGCGATGGAACTCGATTAAACTGTGACATATAGTTAACCTGACAATCAGGTGTCTGTGCCAGCTACAAGTGAAACGACTGTAAATAACTTTTAGTCGAAAAAGATGTTAAAATATGCTTAAAACCTGGTGTTTGAGGATATGTAAGAAATAGAATAATTCATCCGTGTCCGTTAGATACCATTATCTCACAACTCTTTGTTTAAAAACGTATCAAACTCGCTTTGGCTCGTTATACACATTTTAAAACAACTCGTTGTGAAATAAATGGTATCTAACGGCCACTCATGTATTATTCTCTATGACCCTGAAACTACATAATGCAAAATAACCTAAATAGGAACCAAAGGTATGAATGCTACACCACCTCACCCAAAGTTTTAACTACAGTAATTAAAAGTGTCAACTTTCATAGCTCATTTGCAAGATAACAGGATATTGTTACAACCACCGTTAATTCCGCATATAATTGTAGTGCCTAAAGTACTGTCGGAAATAGAATAAAAATGATTTTCGTCGATTATTTCTTTCATATTAAACAAGTAAATATTTTGTAAATACCCATTCAATGATACTTTACCTAATTTAGCATTTACTTGTTTGGGCTCTCATTGATGTACAAGGTAGTGTTTACTCTTGAAATTAAACTAAATATGTCAGTAACAGGTGATTTGTGACCTTTATTGGAACAGACTATAACACATTTTGATGGATATGTGTCCATTTCATTTACCCTTAAACAAACGTTTAATTTAAAACTGCAAGTTAACGGATTATTTTGAATTGCAGCATAAATTATTAATTATGACAAGCATATTTATTGAATATAAATTCAATATAAGTACATTAGAAATATACACAATCTTGCAACAATTTAAAGGTGCTATATAATGCGAGCTATGATAAAGATTCTCCAATAAAAAAGTATTTTCTACCAGTAGATAAAATTATTTCCTATAATCATTTATGGGCATATTATTAAAGGTGTCTTCTTTAAATGTTAAATCAAAAGTTAATTAAATAAAAATAAATAGATAAATAAAAAAAAGATGATTTGCTATAGCTGTCATTGGGTAATATTGACATAGCACCTTTAATGCCAGTATAATGGATCGTTATAATGGCTCTTGACAGTTTTGCTCAAAAGTTACTTATAAATGACTACAAATATTTAGTTTTGGAGAGGGATAGGGGCAAACCATCATCAGAAACAGTCCCTCGCATATTGTAACAGCAATGAAATTGACACATGTTGACCAAAATTTGTTATAGTCTGTTCCAATTAAGTGCACAAATCACCTGTTTACTGACATTTTTCTTTTAATTTCAAGAGTAAACACCACCTTGAACATCAATGAACGCATAAACAAGTAAATGCTAAATTAGGTAGACTATCATTAAATAGATATTTATAAAAAATTTACTTGTCAGTTTAATATGTAAGAAATAATCGACGAAAATCATTTTGATTCTATTTCCGACAGTACTTTAGTTTTACAGCGCCTTATATATCTTTCAAGCACAAGATTACTTGACACACTGTTGCTGGATCAAGCGCAATTGCTTGCATTTATTGTCTTGTTAAAACTATAGTGTATGATAGCAACCACTGTTGCATTTATCACCAGTGACAGGACTGACAGTATTAATTGCTTTGTTAAAAGTCTGGGTCACTTTGAACTTTGATACAGCCGAGATGCTATTTGGTTGAGTACCACCATTAATAATTCTAGATAACTAAGTGGTATATCCAGAACAGTATACTTGAATTTTAATGATATCTATATATCTATATTTATCTATATATCTATCTTTCTATCTATCTATCTATCTATATCTATATCTATCTATATCTATATATCTATATCTATATCTATATCTATAATTATAATATATATATGTTTGTATCTTTTAACGACACCACTAGAGCACGTTGATTTATTAATAATCGACTATTGGATGTCAAACATTTGGAAATTTCGACATATAGTCTTAGAGAGGAAACCCACCTCTTAATGATATATAACTATAAGCAAGAAAACAAATTCAAAGCAAAAAAAAAGAAGAGAAGATTAATGATAAAAATAAACAGTGGTTTGAACTACTGTACTACTCATTCACATCATCAGAGGGCGGGATGTTGCCCAGTGGTACAGCGCTCGCCTGATGCGCGATCGATCTAGGATCGATTCCCGTCGGTAGGCCCATTGGGCTATTTCTCCAGCCAATGCTCCACAACTGGTGTAATAAAGGCTGTGGTATGTACTATCCTGTCTGTGGGATGATGCATATAAAAGATCCCTTGCTGCTAGTCGAAAAGAGTAGCCCATGAAGTGGCGACAGCGGGTTTCCTCTCTCAATATTTGTGTGGTCCTTAACCATATGTCCGACGCCATATAACCGTAAACAAAATGTGTTGAGTGCATCGTTAAATGAAACATTTCCTTCCTTCACATCATCAGAGACAGCAACTGCATGTTAGGGTTTGTTTGCACTTAACACTGGACGTAACCTTTAAACAGCTAAAGATTACGATCCTAAGCACTGCTACTTGCGATACAAGTGAAAAACATGTAGGCACCGTCTACATAGCTAGCAAGTCTGTACCCTCCATTTCAAATACCATTCCCACGGGCCCAGGGCCGGATTTAGACTTAGGGGGCCCGGGGCACTTCAGGTTCGGGGGCCCCTCAATATAGAAATTAAAGAAATGTTTTGTTTAACTGGATACCAGTTAGGAAACGATCCTATAGGTCAGCCCATCCCAGGTTAGCGCTCTGCCGCTGACCTACGTTTGCATGTCTAAATATATTACACTCTCTGTTCACAGGAGCCGCGCCCGTTATTAGTGGCACGTACACGGCGTCTATGAACGAGGAGGAAGTTGTTGGAACCACTGTACCGTTTACCTTCACCGCCACTGATGCTGATGCCGGAGATATTTTGACGTATGCCTTGTCAGGTATGTTTCACTTTGAAAACAGGAACAGGTGAAATAGATCGATGGAGGAATGTTTAGTTAAAGCCTCAAATAACAATTTTAATACTTAACATGGTCTGTCGCCTTCTGTGACATACTGTTCATTGTTCCGTATTGGCCCTGATAATTTCTCTGTTTAAAAATATGTCCACATTTCACTGTATCTCCACAGTGTTGAACTGTAGACAAGATTTGTGGCAGCCTACCACAGCAATTTCCGACCTAAATACTGCGATAAAAACGATTCCCTATCTTTAGCTATAGAAGCATAGGTATTGTCAAAAATTGCTATGTTCCCATCACGTTTTACCTATGCAAAGCCCCCCACCGCCAAAAAACAACAACAACAAAACAATCCAACCCCCTCCCCCCTCCCACCCCGAAAGATAATAAATAAAAATAAAAGTAAAGAAAGAAAGTAGAGAAGAATAGATTAAGAAACAAAAGAAGAAAGAATGTGAATGTCTCGGATCATATACTAATGAACTCAATGTGTGATTTCAGGAGTGGACTCCGGTAAATTCGCCATCGACGGGTCTGGCGTTATAACAATATCGTCAGTCCTCAACTATGAGTCACAGACATCGTTCAGCATCACGCTGGAGGTGACCGACACGATCGCCACCACAACCACCGTCACCCAGGTCCTTACACTCACCCTGGTCGACATCAACGACAACTCACCAGTCTGCACTCCCAGCGTCATCTACTCCGGCGCCATCGCAGAAAACAACGGAGCAAGTGAGTTATCGCCCGTTGTCGCCCCTACAGTGTTGAAGTCATTGACGCGGTTTCTAGTATAGGCTTGCAAGCTTACTTAAACTCTATTAATGTGCGTATATCCACCTAGGGCCCCAACCTCTGGATACGTCAGGGCATTAGGGGGAGGGGTAAGTTTGAGGAGAGCGGAATTTGGAATACCAGAAAAAAAGTATATATATATTTGACTGCTAAGCCAAAAACAATGCAGATGATTCGAGCCATGTTCACGGGCTGCCAAAAATAAAGTGTTTCGGAACAAGCTGAAAGTCACCAGGGTCGTAAAACGTGTGATTCGTATTGAACATACAGAACGCTCTAGTTGCCACCATATTAATTTTTGAGATTTCTTGTTTGTTTTTTTCAAATCATATAATTAACAATTGCATTGCATTGCTTGTGTCTGAAAACCTATGTTTATACACTTTCCTTGCATTTATACTACATCTGGTTGCAACGATAATAGATAATGGCGGCCATTTTGGACGACACCTTAAATTCACGAGTTAGCTCTTCTTGGAATATCATACTCTGGGGTAACTTTTCTGAAAATTTCAGCTTATTACCAGATTGTTCCATGTTTGACCTAATGCTACTGGCCTAAACGTCTAAACGGACCCAGCATTTTGGATGCATAAAACTATTCATATTTGTTAGTACAGGGGAGGGTAAGTGGGTCAGATGGTGGTGTGCGAAGTTTTAAAAAGATTTGGGTCATTATATGCTCCCTCGCAAAATACATTAAAAAAGAAAAGTTTCTTGGAGCAGGGGTGTTCGACGCTCACTCCCCTAAAACACGCAACTGACAATCAGGAAATGAACGATCACACCTTGTTTCAGATGAAATCGCTACAACAATATCGTGTGCCGACGCTGACGGATCCAGCCCAAACAACGCCGTCACCATTTCCATACAGACTCCACCTGCAGAGTTTACGATGTCTGGGAACGATGTCGTCACAACTGGAACAGCTACCAACTACGAAGCTACACCGGCTTACACACTTATCATACACGCCGTAGACGGGGGAGGAACCCCAAACACTGGAACAGTCACGGTGTACATACAGGTACAGATCAGAGAGTAAAAAGAAAAAAGACAAAAAAAAAAAAGACAAACCCAACAACAAACAAACAACAACAAAAACTGTCTGCCAAGTCCGCACATTTTCAGACTAGTAATGCTAGCTCAGACTACCAACTGCCAACACAAAGTTGGCCTACTTCTTTTACGACTTCTACGACTGTCCAGTTGCTAGTCTAAGCTCTCTTACAACTCGCTTCTCGTCGTATTAGTTGTTAGTCTGAACGCACCCGTCGTAAGTCGGGAGTTAGGGGAAAATACAACGCAACCGTCGAGGTTGCCAACTTTCTCTCGGGTATGCGTTAATCGGCAGGTGTATGCCAATCATTACCATAACCCACTGCTGCTAATCAGTGTATAGCATGTGACAACAGCGTGTTTCCTCTACAGCTCGTGTGACCGGCCTCGGTGGCGTCGTGGTAGGCCATCGGTCTACAGGCTGGTAGGTACTGGGTTCGTATCCCAGTCGAGGCATGGGATTTGCAATCCAGATACCGACTCCAAACCCTGAGTGAGTGCTCCGCAAGGCTCAATGGGTAGGTGTAAACCACTTGCACCGACCAGTGATCCATAACTGGTTCAACAAAGGCCATGGTTTGTGCTATCATGCCTGTGGGAAGCGCAAATAAAGGATCCCTTGCCATGTAGTGGCGACAGCGGGTTTCCTCTCAAAACCTGTGTGGTCCTTAACCATATGTCTGACGCCATATAACCGTAAATAAAATGTGTTGAGTGCGTCGTTAAATAAAACATTTCTTTCTTTCTTTTTTTCTACAGCTCGTTGGACTAAGTGTTTCCCTAATGATATGCTTGTCTCCTCGTAACTCTTGAATAAACATTGCAGGCTTACTAAGTCGATGTTATTCTGAACGACAAAGCCGTATCTCTGTACAATGTAGAGTCGAATGGCCGTTTTGCAAACTAGTTGTTGATTCCATGAATCTCTATCTAGTGCCTCGTCTACAGGAGAACAGCCACTCCCGAAAACAGAAAAGAACAAAACTTTATTTGAAGTCAGATGACATAAAATGACACATGAACAAATAGCTTGCTCTGAATGTACATGTTAAACTCTGACCCGAGAGCTACTACTGCTTGTACAATACATATACAGCCCTACGTAATAAATAAATGAACAAATAAATGGATTAGCATGGAGATTTAAATGTTTTTAAAACATAGCCAATAAATTTACAGATATTATTTAGTAACTCAACATTCGTACTACAAATGAACTCACGGTATTTAACAATATTTGGTCTAATAAAGAAATACTTTGGTATGTAGATGCATCTTGCTTTATTGAGAAAAAAAATGCATTGAAACAAATAGTGATGTTCATCACCAACGACATCTTCATCACATAAACAACATTTATGTTAATTTTTAAGAATATTCTCCCACCTTCCGACTCCTGAACAAATAAATCTTTCTTGCACCGCCACAAAGAGGATTGCCACTCTGAGACTAGTTTACTAAACCAAAACCAGCACAGAACAGAGCTAATTGCAATAAATATAGCTGTGATGACATGCACTCATGAATCACCCTCAAAACAGTGATGATATCAGGTGTTCGCGAAAGGCGAGCATATCCTGTCCCACCGGTGGCACCCGCCATTAGTACTGCCACCAGAGATGAAAAAGTGAACAATAATTATCTTTTTTTCTGTTTTATAGATACAGCCAGTAAATGAGTTTACTCCCGGTTGGGGAACCTTCACCCCAGTCGGCTCGACCCACAACATTAACGAAGATTCCCCGCCTGGCACCTCCGTCGTTACAGTAGTTGCTACAGATTCAGATACCGGGAGCGATGGCACCGTCAGCTATTCCCTGGTGTCAACCGTGACAGGTATTGCCTTGTTATCACTAACATGGCCGCAATATTTTGAATTTATGATGCAACCATGCTTCCTGTTACCTAATAACCTCTACACGATAATTCGAATGTCACTGCCTGATAACACCCCCGTTGCTAGCATGATAACTTTGGCGTTGCTATGTGCTATCAGCTCACTAGGAAATGAATTCTGCGCATGGAGGATGTTTGCTCAATATTTAGGTGGGTCGTTTCCTCATTTTTCAAACATCCATTTACAGCAATAATTGTTTAATATAACATTTACACTTCCCGTAACATCAAATTATGTCTTATTTTTGAATTTTCCATTCTTCGCTCCCATGCGGAACTAGCCAGCGTTTTCTATTAAACATTTTGAATCAACAAAGCAAGTCTCTTCCTGCAAAGAATCTTTACATTGGAACAGCTGTTGACGTCACAGTCAATAGCAGCCAGTAATTTCGATTTTCTTCGGGTCACATATAAACTTTATTTTAACAGAAAAAGGTACAAAAATTATAATGTTGTGACACTACAGACTTTGAAATATAATCAAAGTAGTTTACTTAAAATTTGGAAACATAACGTTTTGGCTGGCTATGCCATTCCCAAGATGCTTTCGGGCACCTGCTATTATCCGACTTCCGGTAGTAATTTCTATACCGCTTTTGACTAAAACATATTACAAAAATAAAACTTAAAAGGGGTTGCATGATAAAACAAATATCAGGTTACTACGTTTTGATATCGTGGTTATTTGGCTCGGTTCTATAAAGGTGCAACAGGCTCGCCGAAGCTCGCCTGTTACACCGTTATCTAAACCTCGCCAAATAATAGGCTATTTCTCGTTCCAGCCAGTGCACGACGACTGGTATATCAAAGGTCGTGATATGTGCTATCCTATCTGTCGACCGCGTATCAGGCGAACGCTTTACCACTGGGCTACGTCCCGCCCACTTAATTCTTATAGATGTATATTCATTTATTAACAACATGCATGCAACTAACTATATATGATAGCGATGGTGTATTTGAATATTTGAATATTGCAGACGGAGGCTCATCCGTTGCTGGTATATTTAGCGTCGACGCCATATCTGGACAACTGACAACCATCACAAATATCGACCGAGAGACCCCGGTAGCCTTCTACACCGTCACCGCCAGGGCCTCCGATGGCGGAACACCTCCGAAGACCATCGATACAGTGCTTACGATAAACATAAACGACATCAACGACAACGCGCCAGTCTTTGGATCCACCAGCTACTCCGTGTCACTTCTGGAAACAGCCACTACAGCCGGAGCCAGCATCATAACCGTTGCCGCCACAGACAGTGATATCACTGCTGCAACTTTGACATACGTCATAGAGTTAGGTAACACCGGCAACAGGTTCGAGTTTGATGGAACGACCGCCGGTCTCCTGAAGCTGAAGGCGGGAGTGGCAATAGACCTGGACACTGGCACAGACCCCAGTTTCTACACACTGAGGGTCATAGTTAAGGACGGAGCGACGCCAGAGAAGACAGGGACTTCGTACGTGACGATCACGGTGAACGCAGTGAATGAAGCGCCGCCTGTGATAGGGGCCGTGACTCCAGCCTCACCAATTTCTGTAAGTGGCATATCCTAATAGAATAAATAGAGGATATTTCATGATTTTGTCAAATATGATTTATATCTCATCGAGTGAAGGTTGCAATCATAACTCACGAGTCGCGCTTGCGCGACGAGTATGATATGATTGCGAACATCACGAGATGAGATATAAATCATATTTGACAACAACAAAAACCATGAAATTTTCCATTTATTATATAACTTTTGGCAATTTACCTTTATTTTTAAAATGCCACCAGCAAAATAGTTCCGGTTTTTTTACAGTAAAAATAACACTTTCTATAGTGACGATAACACGTTTTAGAGTGAAATGGTGAAATGTTTACTCTAAAATGTGTTAGCCTCACTGATTGACTGATAACACTTTTTATTTCACTGATATTTTAAGATATTTCACTGAATGTTATATAATAAGAATAAGAAACGTATCAGTGACAAAATGAGATAACGTAAATGTGTAATTTATACAGTATAGATATTAGGCAATTTGAATGAATACATGTATATATGAACTAACGCAGTTTGTTACTTATATGGTTAAAATATCTTGGTATATATCAAAGTAATACAACTCAATTGGCGTTACGCCATGTGGGACGTAACACTTCGACGTCATCGAATGGCGTACTACAACCTAACAGGAATGTCAACCAAACGAGTTGAGTGATATAAATTAAGATCGACTATAGGTAGTAAATAGGATATTAAACTCGCCACCATTTCTTATCATGTTTATGTCCCTCGTAAAATAATTTTCATTGTCACTAACAATTTTCAAGTTAAACCGCAACAACAACCAAAAATACCCACCCGCCCCACAAAAACCCCGAAACCTCCTCCTCAACCTCCCCCCCCCCCAAAACAAATCCAAAAAAAGCCCAACAACAATAACAACAACAACAACACCAACACCAAAACAAAGAAACAAACAACCTTCCAAAAAATTCACACCACCCCCCCCCCCCCAAGAACCCCCCAAACCGACAACAAAAAACAACAAAAACAAAACAAAACAAAAAGCAAACAAAGAAACAACCAAAAATCAAGAAGCATGTATATTATGTTGACCATTAGTTCCATAAGACGCTGATCTGTTGCAGGTGAACGAAGACATCGGTATCGGGACGGTGATCGCCACGGTGCCGGCTACTGACACAGACTCGCTTTCCGGGGACACCATAACGTTCACCATCACCGGTAATTTATATGTTAACCATTGTATCCCGTCGTTTGAAGGGTTGGGTATAGACCATTTGTGGTGTGCTTTCATTAAAACACCTTTTTACGCACGTCTGTCATTGGCACAGTCTCTGACTTCGCCAGAGAGTTCTACTGCCCTCGGCAGGTTTGAAGGGTTTTAAATGGATCCAAAATATACCAGCCATTATGTGAATTTGGCACACACACCCCAAAACCCCCCCACAAAAAACCCAAAAAAAACCCACTAAACAAATTCTAATCATATTCAAGTTTGAGTTAGTAAAGTTCAAAATTAATAAATATTTTATTCAGCTTTCTAGATCTCCTTTAAGGTTTATCAAGAGGGCGGAACGTAGCCCATTGACAAAACACTCGCTCGATTCGCGGTCGGTCTGGGATCGATCCCCGTCGGTGGGCCCATTGGGCTATTTCTTACTCTAGCCAGTGCACCATGACTGGTGTATCAAAGGTCGTGATATGTGCTATCCTATCTGTGGGATGGTGCATATAAAAGATCCCTTGCTACTAATGGAACATTTTTGTGGGTTTCCTCGCTAAGACTCTATATCAAAATGACCTAATGTTTGACATCCAATAGCCGATGATGAATAGGTCAATGTGTCGTTAAACAAAACAAACAAACTTAAGGTTTAACGGTTCTAAAATATATCAAATGTAAAAACGCTTAAACGATATACAAAAAATATTCTTCTGTATATTTGCATAAGAATGAAAATAACAAGCATTTTTTGAGTAATATGAAGAAGGAAAACAAATCAAATTATATAATGAATGAAAGAATGAATGAATGAATGTTTAACGACACCCCAGCACGAAAAATACATCGGCTATTGGGTGTCAAACTATGGTTATTCAAACAAATAAAGTAATGATCAACATCAATATAAAAATTCAAGATTTAAATAAAAAAAACTGTGCAAAAAATACAAAATTCACAGATACATACTGACTTTTACTCAAAACCTTAATTTTATCCAGAAGAAAACAGGGGGATTTGTGCTGTATTGGCCATTCTCAAAGAGAATGTTACACCCCTGCACCACGGTGAGGTTACAGCACGCGCAGGGTCAAATTATATAATTTGTGCCTTTATTTCAGCGGGTAATACGAACTCTGATTTTGTTATTGATCCAAACACTGGGATCGTTCGCAACCAAAACCAACTAAACTATGAAGTAACCCCAACAACGTACACACTGACGGTCACTGCTACAGACAGTGGCGGGTTAACCGACACCGTAAACATCGTCGTCAACGTGCAGGACGTCAACGAGGCCTCACCGACCTGCCCGACTTACTACGTCTCCGCCACCGTCGTCGAACCAGCCACAGTTGGAGATGTGGTATGTGTGTAAAGGAAAGGAATATAAATAAACCTATACATGTATATGAAAATATATGCTAATTTGTATACAAAGTGGCTACAACGTTTAGAATTTGGCTAATAAAACTTTGTTTAAATTAGCAACTTTGTCCTAATTTTTAAATGAAATACTCTACATATTTGAAAATTGGCTAAGTCCTGTCATGGGTTAACTGAATATAACAATGATGATGGTGATGAGGTCAATGGAGATGTGACCACGATGACGATGACTATTATTATTTTTCCTGTTGTGTGTGTGCGTGTGTGTGTGTATGTATTATGTGTGTGCATGTGTATCATGTATGTCACTGTATGTCCGTGTGTGTGTGTGCCTGTGTGTGTGTGTGTGTGTGTGTGTGTGTGTGTGTGTGTGTATGTATGTATGTATGTGTGTGTGTGTGTGTATGTATGTATGTATGTATGTGTGTGTGTGTGTGTGTGTATATACGTGTGTGTGTGTGCACGCGCACACTCATGTGTATGTGCGTGTCTACATATTTGTATATATAGGTTTAATTACGTGTGTGAATGTTACATGTTTTATTTAATTTCCGTGCTTAAATTAAATTAAAGTCAAAGCACGCGCTTCTGGGCACCCATGCATACTTAAGTTATTTAGGATGGCTATTCAAGACAAGAGTTAATCATTAGTTACTGTGTGGTTGGTAGGAATCTGAAAAAAAAAGAGTGTAGTTACCTTACATCTCTCCAATGCGCCGACACCGGGATGCGATCCCAGGCCCATCAGCCTTATAGGTGTAGTATTTTTAGTTTAATACTTTTTTTTTCGTTTGACCCAGGTGACGACACTAGCCTGCACGGACGCCGATACGGCAGACACGTTAACGTTTACCATAACGACTGGTGACACCAGTGTCTTCTCAATGAGTTCCGCAACAAAGAAACTCACACTGCTTACCAGTAAGTATCAGAGTTATCACTCACCGGGTCCATTGTACACACGTATTACATTTTTTTTTTTTATCACATGACCTCTTACGTCCCTTTAGTTTGTAAGATTACATCCCCCTTAAAACACCCCAAACAAAACAAAAGATTCAAACAATAACAACAAACTATCAACGAACAACAAAACAAGACCAAAAAAGTTTTTGTTTTATTTTTAATTAAGAAAAAAGAAAAGAAAAGGAAAACCTACACACAGCCAAATAACAATTTAAAAAATCACACAAGAATGTAGGATTATAGTATTACCGAATAAGCCAGATCCTACCTCTCTTACTAAAGAGCAAAATGACATCAACTTATAACTCGTAATATTACAGTATCAAGCTATATAATGAACTTATAGTATGTCCCACTGGGAATGCCGTTTGTCATGCTAGCGAAATGATTACAAGTTATTTATTTCTGAGCAGATTTTTTAAATTGGACACAAAAATATTTTAATTTTTTTTTTGTTATATCCAAAACCTTTACTTGTCTTCTTACGTAAAAAAAAAAACCCTGAAATTATTTACCCCCCCCCCCCCCCCCCCCCCCCCCCCCCCCCCCCCCCCCCCCCCCCCCCCCCCCCCCCCCCCCCCCCCCCCCCATTTTTTGTAGGAACTATAAATACATTATCATTTGTATCTATATAGCATGCTGTATTTTCTCAAGTCGTTGTCACTACTATTTCTTTCGATCACAACGCGTCTCTTCATGTGTTCAAATTCCATTTTCGCAGCTCTGGACTACGAAGGAACCAAAAACTACCAACTCACCATCGAAGTGAAAGACTCCACTGCAACCATCCGAACAGCAACAGTGACGGTCACCGTACTTGTCTCCCCTTTCAACGAATCCCCACCGACCTTCACCTCTGCCCCTTACTCCGTATCAGTCGCCGAGAATATCGCCGTCGGGACCTCGGTTCAGCAAATCACCGCCAGCGACACAGACCAAGGTTTGCTCCACGGAACACTTCGTTACAGCATCACCGGAGGAAACGGTCTCGGTCACTTCACCATCGACAGCAATGGCCTCGTAACGACTGCACAGAGTCTGAACAGGGAGACGACATCAACGTACACTCTCGACATCTCCGTCGCCGACGATGTTACCGGAGCAGCCGAGGAGCACATCGTCACGACGACGGTGACGGTGACGGTGACCGACGTCAACGACAACGTCCCAGTGTTCAGTCCCGTGTTTTACACGGCGAGTCACGTGGAAACTACACCAGCGGCAACTCCTCTGGTTACAGTCACTGCCACAGACGGAGATGCTGGCGCAAACGCCATTCTTGTGTACTCGGTTTCATCGGGAGACATAGATAACATTTTCGAAATGTCTGGAACGAATCTACAGCTTCAGGCGGGAAAGTCGATGAACTACTTAACGAGACAGATCCACGATCTGGTTATAGAGGTCACAGACCAGGGTGCAACACCTCTTAAAGCTCAAGCCAGAATCGTCATCAACGTTCTTTCCGTGAACGCCAATCCTCCAGTGTTTGCTGGAGGAAGTGTGACTCTACCGGCGATAAGCGAAACCACGGCCATCGGAACAACAGTCTACCAAGCAGTCGCTACGGACAGCGACGGCGGCGCTAACGGGGCCATCACCTACTCCATCTACAGCGGTAACGTCCCGGCAGACTCCTACGCCATCGAAAGCAGCACAGGAAAAATCATCGTTTGGTCTCTACTGGATTTCGACACTCCGCCGGTCTCCTACACTTTGATAATCAAGGCCGAAGATGGCGGTGGAAAGAACGACACCATGTCGGTGATTATCCCCCTGAAAGACGAGAACGACAACGTCCCCAACTTTGGCGCGTCCATATTTAACGTGAACGTTGACGAAAACGTGGCCGTCGCCACAAATCTCGCTCCCGCCATCGCGGCGACCGACGGCGATTCAGGAGTCAACGGTCAAATCGCCTACTCTTTGGTCGGTGGCGACGGGACGTCGACGTTTTCCATCGACGCCACGACTGGCGTGATCGCGACCACGGTCGCAGTGGATTACGAGAGCAAGAAGCTCTACTCGCTGATTGTGCAGGCGGTGGATGCCGGAACTCCCGCCAACTCGGCCACGTGCCTCGTGCTGATAACCGTCAACGATTTGAACGACAACGCTCCCGTGTTCACGCCAGTGAACGTGACGATATCGGTGACGGAAGCAGCAACGGTCGGTACGTCCATCATCACGGTGGTTGCCAACGACGTCGATTCAGCAGGAAATCAGAATAACGCTATCACGTATGCATTGACCGATGCGTTTTTCCAAATCAACCCATCGACAGGGGAGATAACTACTACTGCAGCGTTGAATCGAGAGTCCATACCGAGGTAAAGATCACTGTTTTGTACCACTGTCAGTAGCGTCTGAAGCAATTAAAAGTTGATACGGTCATGGAAGCAATGTATATGATGAGATCTATACTATGCGAGTGCCATAGGAACAGAGAGAGAAAAAACCCGTTCCTGGCCCAGAGAGTGGTACAACCATGGCCGTACCACTTCCGACGCCGCTGATTATGGGTTATAGGTGTGGATGTTGGTACAAACAATTACATGTTTTATCAGACAACTTTTTTACCACCCGGTTTCGCCATAAAATTCGGTCCGTGGCTTGTGTACAGCTATTAAGATACAATTTCAGAATATTCACGAACTCTGGTATGATGTACCTCCTAAAATCAAACATTTAACATTTTAACCAGGTCACAGACTTTAGGTTCTGTTAGGTGGCCTTTATAATTAAGTTTTATGCACTTCCCACACAGACAGGATAGCACATACCACGACCTTTAATATACCGTTTGTGGAGCACTGGTTTGTATGTATGGGGGGGGGGGGGGAGATCCCAATCAGCGAATAGATCCACCAAGTGGATTCGATCCTACGACCCATGCATCACAGGTGAGCATTGTACTAGATCCTGTCCCCTTTGGTAAAGACTGCCTAGCGATACCATGACTGTTAGTATATTTGTGAATACTTTAGGTGTCCTGTTTTATAAGTTTCACCCTCTCCTTAAAAAAACATTGTGTTAGGTGTTGTTTATTAAAACAACTCTTTCACTTCCACCTTTTGTTTCTGTGGGCCCATTGGGCTATTTCTCTATTCCAGCCAGTGCATTACAACGGATATATCCTGTCTGTGGAATGGAATGAATGAATGAATGTTTAACGACACCCCAGCACGAAAAATACATCGGCTATTGGGTGTCAAACTATGGTAATGCAAATAAATAAAGTGATGATCAACATCAACATAAAAATTCAAGGTTTAAACAAAAACAGTGTAAAGAACTGTGCAAAAATACAAATACAAATATCACAGAATTTTACGGACACCGAATTTTACTCTAAACTTCAATTTGTGCTGTATTGGCCATTCTCAAAGAGAATGTTACACCCCTGCACCACGGTGAGGTTACAGCACGCGCAGGGGTGTCTGTGGAATGGAGCATATAAAAGACCCCAAGCTACTAATGGAAAAAAAGTAGCGTGTTGTTTTTTTTTACATCTAATAGCCGATGATTAATAAATCAATGTGCTCTAGTGGTGTTAAACAAAACAAACTTTAATTTTAACTAACCCAAACATAGTTTAATTCTTGCATGTAGTCTTCAGAGGAAACCCGATACATTTTTCCATTAGCGGCAAGGAATTTTCTTATAAGCGCGTCTCCATGAGCTTGACAGCACATACCACGGCTTTTGGTGTATCAATTAAGGGACAGGTTTGGACGGAAATAAAAAGGGGATTCGATCCTTCGACCCAAGCACTTCAAACGAGCATTCTAATAGATCATGCTCCTTTCATCTGTCTCATGCATGTTACCGTAGTATACTCGTGAATACTAAAAATTGTACTCCTCTGCATCCGCTCTTGTGTTAATAGGTGTTGTTTATTAAACACTTCGTACACTTCCTCCTTTTAATTCCAGCCACTATCTGACGGTGACAGCTTACGACCGCACTCTTGGGGGAGCTGGGTCGCTCACAGGGACGTCGGTGGTGACGGTTGACCTCAGTGACGTCAACGACAACGCCCCAGTGGTCTCGGGAACCCCGTACGACCTGAGCATCTCGGAGTCGCTGAGTCCAGTTAGCGTCGTCACCACCATCGCGGCGTCGGACGCAGACGCCGGCGACAACGCCAGGCTGAACTTCACCATAACAAACGGAAACACGAATAACGACTTCACCATTGAAATGAATTCTGGGATAATACAGGTTGATTTATTTATTAACTACTTCCAAACGCGTATGCAGGGGTGGGTGGGTACCGGGAGTCGAACACCTACTCTGCCTTGCTCAAAGTGATTATTTTAAATATATGTACATGTATATTGAAGAAGAAGTTTGCTTTGTTTAACGACACCACTTGAGCACATTAATTTGTTAATCATCGGCTATTGGATGTCAAACACATGGTCAGTTTTGACACAGTCATAGAGATGAAACCCGCTACATTTTTCCATTAGTACCAAGGGATCTTTTGTATGCACCATCCCACAGACAGGATAGCACATACCACGGCCTTTGATAGACCAGTCGTGGTGCACTGGCTGAGAAATAGCCCAATGGGCCCACCGATGGGGATGGATCCCAGACTGACCGCGCATCAATTTACCACTGGGCTACATCCTGCCTACATGTATAATGTATCATGTTTACAGATGTTGTGTTATACTGTATTGACCTCCCCCGCCCCCTGTCAAATATTCTTTTAAAGGCACTTTCTTTTACACCTAAGAAACCTTTTGCTAATAATTTAAGACAGAGAGAAAAAAACAAGAGTCAAAAGTAACATACCTAATTAACATGTAGGAATTCAAAGAAAAGCTCTCAGGGGTAGGGGTTTTTTTTAGTGTTTTTTTTTTTTACAATGAGTTTTGGTAAAATGTGTTATAGTGTCAGTTTTAACTGTATCGTCATTCAGAAAGAAATGAAAGAAAGAAAGAAATGTTTTATTTGACGACGCACTCAACACATTTTAGTATCGTCATTCAGAAGATTTGTTTTACATTGATGTTTTACATGTGTTTGTGTGTGCGAGTACGTGTTTGAACTACTGAATGCAAAGTCTGGCTTATATTATTACACCGAATCACAAGCGTACGAAACAGGTGGCGGGGGTGGGGGTGGTCAAGGGCAACTGCCCCCCTACCCCCCCCCCCCCCTAGTGCTGGAGCAAAAGTTCAAATTCGGAGGAAAATTATGTAGATATAACCTGAGACTTTTTTACCATGTATTTCCATCATTCTACCGTCAAAATTAGTTGTAAACCATGAAAAATGCTTATTTATTTATTTGCAACTCTATATAGCTGTTTGGTAGTAATGCTAATATGAATAAACGTTGTTATACAGATTCGGACATTTTCGTTTAATTCGGGCAAAAGTCAGCCTGCTCCTCCCACCCCACCCCTACAAACATGGGAGCCCGTACGCCTATGCACAGAATGTTGCTGAAGTCTGATGCTGATGGTACATATAAAAGATCCCTTGCTGCTAATCGAAAATAGTAGCCATACAGTGGCGACAGCGGGTTTCCTCCCTCAATATCTGTGTGGTCCTTAACCATATGTCCGACGCCATATAACCGTAAATAAAATGTGTTGAGTGCGTCGTTAAATAAACCATTTCCATTTTATATGATGCTCTTGTAATCTCACAGGTGGCCAATGCTCTGGACCGCGAAACCACTGCAGGCTACTTACTGGAAATCACCGTCACCGATTACGGAACACCGCCAAAGAGTGTCACAGTCACGTGCACTGTCACCATCCTCGACGCCAACGACAACACCCCTGCCTTCAGCCAACCCTCCTACAACTTCAGCATCGCCGAGAACGTCCCCCTGAACTCGTCCGCAGGTTTCCTGGCGGCTACCGATATCGACACTGGAGTAAACGGCGCACTGACCTTCGACTTTGTCACCTTCTGGGTTGGCGATTCCAGTCACTTCCTACTGAATCCGGCATCTGGCGAGATCATCAGCAACAGTAACCTGGACAGGGAGACCTTCAGCGTGTATGAGATCTGGTGTCGAGTGTCTGACGGCGGGACACCCAAACTGTCATCGGAAGTCAACGTCACCATCCACATCAATGATCTCAACGACAACAACCCGCTGTTCAGCGCCAACCTCTACACCGGCACAGTCGCCGAGAACAGCGCCGTCGGCACGACGATTCTCACCATGACGGTCATAGATCTCGACGTGGGCGTCAACGCCGCCATCACGCTGTCCATCAACACGACGGGAACGTCGGGAACGAACGCAGACACCTTCCTGGCGATTAATTCAGCAACAGGGGAGATAACTGTGAAAGCGAATATAGACAGGGAGGTTTATTCGTCATTTGTATTTGAGGTAAATGTAACAGTTTGTGTTATTTGTAATCAGGGCCGTACCCTCCGGGGGCGGGGGGGGGGGGGTAGGCTATTACCCCCCCCCCCCCCCCCCGAGAATCTCAGAAAATCTCCAGAAAATAGCATACACATATCAGGGTTTAATTTGTATAGCGTTTCATTTGTTTATAAAAAGTATTGCCCCCCCCCCCCACCCCACCCCATAGGATTTTGGTCAGGGTACGGCCCTTTTAATGAAAATGTACACCTTCCAGGCAATTAACTCAGCAACAGAGAAGATAACTGTAAAAGCGAATATGGACAGGGAGGTTTACTCATTGTTTGTATTTGAGGTAGACAGGTTTATGTTTTAGTAATAAAATGTATATATGATACTGTTAGATAAAATATACTGTACTATACATTGTAATTGGTTGATACCATAATGTTTATTACTCATTTAAAATGAAGCTAATTCTTATTTGTGAGGGTTATCTACCAAGCACAAAAGCGAACGCGACCCATTGAAAAATTCCAAATCGGTCAAGCCTTCTTTACGATTCTATTATTTTTAGTTTTTGTTTGTTTGTTTGGGGTTGTTTTTTTTTTTTTTTTTTTTTTTTAATATTCAAATGTACACTGACAAGGGTATACACATATTTTTTTAATTATTGTTATTATTATTATTATTATATTATTATTATTATTATTTGCTATTATCATTTTAATTGTTTTGAGGGTGTTGGTGGTGGTGATAAAAGGAATAATAAACGGACTGATATATTTCGATGTTGTTGTAGGTGATAGCAGTTGACGCCGGAACATCTCCACGCAGCTCATCAACGTCCGTTTCTATTGACGTTACCGACGTCAACGACAACACGCCAGTGTTCAGTCCCGTATTCTACAACACCGAGATCGCCTACACCGGGGAGTGCGACAACAGCATCACTACAGTGACGGCCACAGACGCGGACAGCGGGAGTAACGGGCAGGTGGACTACTACCTGGTACAGAGCACCTACCAGTACCTGTTCTCAATCGACTCTGCAGGTAATCATTATTACATGTGGCCATGCATTTGATTTGTCATGTTTGTTTTTTTCACAGGTGGGACTATAAATACAGGGCCATGTCTGGCGGTAAAGGGTGTCCTCCCATTTTGCCTACAACCCACTTTGCCTACACTCAGTTTGCTTACACTCGGTATGAAAAGCTGACATCCCCAGTTAAAAGTGGAACATTCCATATATGGTCCCTGTGTATAAAATAACATAACAAAATAATATAACAAACACATATTTTATTATAAAAACGATTAACATTACACAACAAAAACGATTAAACTATTAAAATGATCCAAAAATGTTAAACATATATTTCGTATAAAGTTCAGTCATATTTACAACTGCATTTTTAGCAAGTGGCTGGCAGCGTCTAAAAACTCTAAAGGAGTTGTGTGGCCTTGCTGAAGCTGATCCTTCAACCTCATAAGGCGTGTATTAACATCACGATACACCCTTTACCGTTGTACTGGAGCTGCCCCACGGTCAAGTTGGACCAGTGTTCTTTTGTTTTTATCTTCAAGAGCCGTCAGTTTATTTATGAACTCATAAATGTTAGGGTGAGCTTTTGCAAGAGAACAGTTCAGCTTGAAATGCCAACCTTCAAGCAACTGAGCTCCATTTACATTACTTATGTTCATTGTAATATTAATTGTTTATATAATACTGTGTTTATATGTTGGTTTGAGACACAAAATAATAGGGATTGTCCCACTATTAACTGGGGATGTCACTTTTTTATACTGTAGGCAAACTGAGAGTAGGCATACTGGGTTGTAGGCAAAATGAGTGTAGGCAAAGTGGGTTGTAGGCAAAATGAGTGTAGGCAAAGTGGGTTGTAGGCAAAATGAGTGTAGGCAAAGTGGAATGTAGGCAAAATAAGTGTAGGCAAAGTGGATTGTAGGCAAAATGAGTGTAGGCAAAGTGGATTGTAGGCAGAATGGGAGTGAACCCGGTAAAGAAGGGTAGATTCGTTTTTAATGGCATTTTTCCTTCATCAAATGTATTCGTTTTTAGTTTAGAAGTGTCCTTTTTAGTTTAAAAGTGTCCTTTTTAATGTCAAAATGGCATTTTTAGTTTAAAAGTGTGTTCAGTCTTTTGGGGTTAGAGGCCGTTTTGAATAGCTGAAGTAAGTTAAAGTTTGTTTTGTTAAACGACAGTTCTAGAACACATTGATTTATTCATCATCGGCTATTGGATGTCAATCATTAAATGGTTGATATCCAATAGCCGATACTGAATAAATCTGGTATAAAAATGGTACACCAGAAGCTGTGGTACGTACTGTCATGTCTATAAGAAAGTGCATATAAAAGGTTCTTTGCTACTTTATCAAAAGGAGTAGACTATGCAGCTGCAGCTGGTTTCCTGTTTCTCCATTGTCGAAATATCCACATGTTATATAACAAATAGCCGTAGTTTAAAATAAACTGAGATGTACTAAGCAACTACTCTTCCAAATAGCCGATGTATGTTTCGTGCTGGATTGTCGTTAAACATTCATTCATTCATTCATTCTATTCTTCCATTTTTTTTGTCTCTAAAACAGGAGTATTTTCTCTGCGCTATACGGCAACAGCTAACTTCAAATACACCATCGAGGCTGGCGCTAGGGATAACGGCGTCGCCGTCAGTACCGCCACCACGTCGGCGACTGTCAGAATCGACACGTTCGACCCCAACACGGTGATCGTCTCTTTCCGCCTCACCATCAGCAAGACTGATTTCCAAAGCCAGCAGACGACATTCCTGGACCAGGTCCAGACGCTCATCAGAGCCAAGTACCCGAACGCCGTCGTGCGTCTGTGGTGTATCGAAGAGAGATCCGGCACGGCCACGACTCCGTCGGGAAGACGACGTCTGCTACAGACAAGGTAAATATCAAGTCAGTGATTTATCAAAACTTAATAAATAAAGAGCATATCAGTATGGCCATGTCACGGTGGCAATGTCTTGAGATCGTGGACTGACAACGACGAATTTCATTTCAGTCGGTATATATTTACATGTATGTAAGTATGTATGTATGTATGTATGTATGTATGTATGTATGTATGTATGTATGTATATCAAAGGCCGTGGTATATACTGTCCACGCTGTTGGAAATTGTAGGTACAAGATCCCATGCTACCAATGGAAAAAGCGAGGTTTCTTTGAAGACTACATGCGGACATTTTCAAGTGTTTGACATTCTTAAATCGATGATTAATGAACACTAGTGGCTTCGTTAAACAGCATCAAAAATAAAGTAATATATGTATATAATATAAGATAAAAATAGAATGATTCGTATAAATCATGTACATGGTGAAAAGGTATCGGGTTAGCACATTTTGTATCATATTTGCCTGAATTTGATGTTTTGCTCCAGCACGTGTGTGTGTGGGGGGGGGGGGGGGGGGGGCAGTTGCCACCCCCTGCCCACCTGTCTCGTACGCTTATGATTATAGAGGAGAAATATTTAGAATGGGAAAGGAGAGGGACAAGGATAATGTGCAGGACCTTTTTAATGACCATTGATGCTAGCAATCGATTTTAGTATTGTTGCGATATTGATCAAAAGAGGGAGGAGGGAGAAACACACTTATTCTTTTCTGCCTGGTAGTTTTGCCTCATTGTCCCTTGTGGACACTTGGTTTAAATAAAGTTTCATTCTATAGGTGATGTGAATATTATTACTTTCCTTTGCACCTAGTATTATAATATTCAAAACGTATTGATACTGCAGTGCTCCTGTTACGGTTCACGTGTACACTGTCGCGGATAACACGACAGATTCGGCGGCAAACATTAACCAAGGGAAGACAATCCTTACTTCCGGTGAAACACTGACATTCCTTACGACAGATCCTAATGGTTCTCCGTCATCGGCTATCACAGGTACGTAATTACGCATAACTCATCACAGGGACGTACTCGTCACGTGTCATAAGCGAGTTAAAATACAAATTTCATACAAGTTAAAAAATTAATATCATTGTCAAGTTACCTCTGCCATGTAGTATGTGTAAATATAACAACTTAAATTACTGGTGATTGTCGCCAGAACCACAGTCATAAATATGCGTCTTTCTGTATTATAATATCAAATAATACACATTTTCTGTATTATAATATCAAAGAATACACAGTTTCTGTACTATAATATCAAATAATACACATTTTCTGTATTATAATATCAAAACATACATATTTACTGTATTATAATATCAACAAATACACATTTTTCTGTATATAAAAGAATATACATCTTCTGTATTAAAATCTCAATCAATACACATTTTTGTATTATAATATCAAAGAATAATGTATCAAAGAATATAACTCTTCTGTGTCATAATCTCAAAGAATACACATTTTCTATATTATGATATCAAATAATACATATTTTCTGTATTATGATATTGAAGAATATACATTTTCTGTATTATGATATCAAATAATACACATTTTCTGTCTTATAATATATAAAATATATATAAAAAATACATATTTACTGTATTATAATATCAACAAATACATATGTTTCTGTATAATATCAAACAATATACACCTTCTGTATAAAAAAAGTCAAATGATACATATTTTCTGTATTATAATATCAAGGAATACACATTTTCTATGTTACAGTATCAAAGAATAAATATTGTCTGTATCACAGAATGAAAGAATATAAATCTTCTGTATGAAAATGTCAAGAAATAAACATTTTGTGCATTATAATATCAAAGAATACTTTTTTTTATATCAAATAATACATATTTTCTGTATTATGATATCGAAGAATACACATTTTCTATATTATGATATCAAAGAATACACATTTTCTGTATTATAATATTAAAGAATATTCATCTTCGGTATTAAAATGACAAAGAATCAACATTTTCTATATTATAATACCACATAATACACATTTACTGTATTATAAATATAAAAGAATACACATTTACTGTATTATAATATCACAAATACACATTTTCTGAATTATAATGTCAAAGAATATACATCTTCGGTATTAAAATGACAAAGAATCAACATTTTCTATATTATAATACCACATAATACACATTTACTTTTTATAAATATAAAAGAATACGCATTTACTGTATTATAATATTAACAAATACACATTTTCTGTATTATAATATCAAAGAATATAATCTTCTCTATTCAAATGTCAAGAAATAGACATTTTGTGTATTATAATATAAAATAATATACATATTTTGTATTAAAATATGAAACAATACACATTTTGTGTATTATAATATCAACGAATATACATATGTATTAAAATGTAAAGGAATACACATTTTCTGTATTATAATATCAAAGAATACACATTTTCTATATTATAATATCACAGAATACACATTTTGTATATTATAATTCAAAGAATATATACCTTCTGCATTGAAATGACAAAGAATACACATTTTCTGTATTATAATATCAAAGAATACACATTTACTGTATTATAATGTCAAACAATACACATTTTCTGTATTATAACATCAAAGAATACATATTTTCAGTGTTATACTATCAAAGAATACACATGTTCTGTATTATTATATCAAAGAATACACATTTTCTGTATTATGATATCAAAGAATATACATATGTGTAAAAATTACAAAGAATCAACATTTTCTATATTATAATATTATAAGTTGTAGAAGCGTCACGAGGGATTTATGGATTTGTATACCCTCTGTATGTTGTTGTACCCTGAGCCGAAGGCCAGGAATACAAGAGTATACAGATGGTATAAAAATCCATAAACCCCTAGTAATGCCGACCTGTTTAATTACAAGATTTTCTTCAAACACATCCAGGTGCATTAATAATGTTAAAGAATAATAATAAAAATAAATAAATTCAATAGTAATGTCATGTACTAAGTTTAGTGTTATTGCAAGGAGATGTAAAGCGACGCCACTGGAATACTGTCGTCATTCAAATTCAAAATTAGCTGTATTATTACATTGCTTCGCCACATTAAAATGCTCACTTTTGTTCAATTTCATTTTCCGAGTGGTTGGTAAATCGTTTGACAGCCATGTTTTATTTACGTTGGTAACAGACGAACTTTTGCATGGCGCATTAATACAATAACAATAGTCTGATGTTACAGGTGGGGTATAAGAGACTCCACCCACGCGAGATATAAGATTTTTTTCCCAAGGCTAAATAACCAATGAAATTCGAGTATTTTACATGAAGGCGAGATAAAAAAACCCCACAAAAACATACATCTTTTGTATTAAAATGACAACGCATGAACATTTTCTATATTGTAATATCAAAGAATACACATTTACTGTATTATAATATACAAAAATACACATTTTCTGTGTTACTGTATCAAAGAATATACATCTTCTGTATTAAAATGTCAAAGAATACACATTTCTGTATTATAATATCAAGGAATACACATTTTCTGTGTTTGTAATACCAAAGAATAAATATTTTCTGTATTACAATATCCAAAAATATACATCTTTTGTATTAAAATATTAAAGAATACAAATAGTATGTATTATACTTTCCAAGAATACACATTTTGTGTATTATAATATCAAAGAATACACATTTTCTATATTTTGATATCAAAGAATATACATATGTAAACAAATGACAAAGAATCAAGATCTTTATTATAATATCAAAGAATATACATCTGTATTAAAAAGACAAAGAATAAACATTTTTATAATATAATATCAAAGAATACACGTTTACTGTATTATATAACATTAAATATACATCTTCTGTCGTACAATGTCAAAAAATACACATTTTCTATTTTATAATATCAAATACATCTTCTGTCGTACAATGTAAAATGAAAAAATACACATTTTCTATTTTATAATATCAAAAATACTATACATATCAAAGAATATTTTCCGTATTATAATATCAAAGAATACACATTTTTCTGTATTATAACATTTCTGTATTAAAAAGAATACACATTTTTCTGTTTTATAGTATCAATATCAAAATATTCATCTTCTGTGTTAAAATTTAAAAACAATTCACATCTTCTTTGCTCACAATATCAAAGAATAGCTATTTACTTTGCTGTAATATAGAAAAATATATATGATCTAGGTTACAATATCAATGAATATATGTTACAGAATGCAGGTCTCAAATAATACACATATTGTATCTTGTAGTATGAAATAATACACATATTGTATCTTGTAGTATGAAATAATACACATATTGTATCTTGTAGTATGAAATAATACACATATTGTATCTTGTAGTATGAAATAATACACATATTGTATCTTGTAGTATGAAATAATGTACATGTTCTAGATTACAATATTAAAGAATGTTTGTTTTCTTTGTAGCAATATACACAATACAGATCTCGATTACAATATAAAAACTACACATCTTCTCTGTTACAGTTTCAATTAATACACAGCTTCTATATTACAGTATCAAGGAATACACATATATGTTTCAGTATCAAAGGATACACCTCTTCCATATTACAATATCACATACTACACATATTTCATGTTATTGTAACAGACCAGTCGTTAGAGTGGTAGTCCTCCTGCAGACTGGTCAGTGAGGATGTTTCGTCTTGGAGAGTGGCAGTCCCCTTATAAACAAAACACATGACCATTGTTGCAGTCTCGACCTTGTCCAAACATCCATTAGACTCTGATTTGTGCAGAAAATGTTGATTATGACAACGGGTTTGTCGTTCAGTGTCAATATTTTCGAAGCTATCATAGGACTACGATATCGTAAAACCATTGTAAGTTATAACATATGTCGTAGTGACGTCGATGGTTTTACGATATCGTAGCGCTAAGAGAGCTTCGAATGGGGCGGGACATAGCCCAGACGTAAAGCATTCGCTTGATGCGCGGTCGGTCTGGGATCCCCGTCGGTGGGCCCATTGGGCTATTTCTCACTCCAGCCAGTGCACCACGACTGGTATATCAAAGGCTATGGTATGAGTTATCCTGTCTGCGGGATGGTGCATATAAAAGATCCCTTGCTGCTAATGGAAAATAGTAGCCAATGAAGTGGTGACAGCGGGTTTCTACTCTCAATATCTGTGTGTTCCTTAACCATATGTCCGATGCCATATAACCGTAAATAAAATGTGTTGAGTGCATCGTTAAATAAAACATTCCCTTTCCTTCCTTGCTTCGAAAATCTGTAGCCAGATTACAATATCAAAAACTATACGTCTTCTACATTACAACCTCGAGTACTTATAGGATATTAAACGAGCTTCCATTTCATATTATGTTTATGTCCCGAGTGAAATAATTTTGACAATGATAATTATTTCACGAGGGACATACACATGATATGAAATAGTAGCGAGTTTAATATGCAATTTATTACCCATAATCGACTCGTTTAATTGAGGTTCCTGTAAGGGTGTAGTGCGCCAATCGATGACTTGGCGTTCAAGTGGGACGTATCACTTTGATATGTACCAAAATATGTTTTACCATATGTGTAATAATAAGGCTTTCTCTCTACACAGGCCCGGCGTGGGACTACTTCGGTATCGAGACTGTGAAGCAGTACTACCAGACGACGACCCCGTGGGCGCAGACGACCGAGGGGATCGCCATCCTGGCCGTGGTCGCCATCGTCGTCGCGTTCCTCATCGCAGTCGCCATCGTCATCGCCTGCTGGCTGTACAGGAAGAGGAAAACACGGTGCGTTACACAGGAACAAATTCTTTGAATTAAGCATCTTGATGATATGATCGTATATTGTCACATTATTTTTTTTTTCAACTTATTTTTCGTGCTTATATCCAAGCACGCTGTCCTGAGCACACATCTCAGCTATCTGGGCTGTCTGTTCAGGACAGTGGGTTAGTTGTTAGATGTTTGTGGTCAGTGAGAGAGAAGAGGGTGTAGTGGTCTTACACCTACCCATTGAGTCGTTAAAACTCGATCTGAGTTGGAGCCGGTACCGGGCTGCGAACACAGTACCTACCAGCCTTATGTCCGATGGCTTAACCACGACACCACCGAGGCCGTACCTAGCATAACAAATAACTTTGGAGCGATATAGTAAAGAATGAATGAATGTTTAACGACACCCCAACACGAAAAATACATCGGCTATTGGGTGTCAAACTATGGTAATGCAAAGAAATAAAGTGATGATCAACATCAATATAAGAATTCAAGATTGAAATAAAAACAGTGTAAAGAGCTGTGCAAAAATACAAATATCACAGATAGATACTGACTTTTACTCAAAATTTCAATTTTGTGCTGTATTGGCCATTCTCAAAGAGAATGTTACACCCCTGCACCACGGTGAGGTTACAGCACGCGCAGGGGAATATAGTAAAGAAGCATGGCACAGCGATAGAGGGTCTCTTTCAGTGAGAGGGAAAAGGTCACTTTTAAACTTAAAAGGGTATTTTTAAGGATTTGTCTAGCCTGCCCACTACAGTATGGCCCTACATCCGTTTTAAGGGAGAGCAGTGACCGATATTGGCAGAAGATGGTCACGATTGACTCAATGGTAACCTTGGGAATACTTCCTAGTAGTCTTTAAATTCTGAAACATTTAAAATAAGCTTTTTAAAAATCATTTAAAATGTAATTTACGTAGATTAAAATTTGAGCTGCAACTTTGTAATAGTGCAATATTTAGCTACTAGTTATGTTGTCTTTGTGCACCTGTACTGAGGTAACATTAAGGTTTAGCTGTTGTTGTTTTTTCAGACCACAGAGCGCAACGGCCCGAGCTCTAACAAAAGAGAAAAATTCACCTCCATATTTTACAACGCCTAAAGGTGAGGACTTTTTGCATGCTAATTTAAATTGCAATAGATTATGTACATTTATTTTCTGCACCAAACTTCAAATGAATAAATAAATATAAGTAAATAAATAAATACATAAATAAAATGAAATGAAATGAAATTAATTAATATCTGAAATGAAAATGTTTCTAATATAACGACTTAACGTAAATATTATAATTATAGTCGTCCTAATGTTTATAATAGCCAAAATTGGATTTTATATTTAAATAATTTCGCACATTTATTCTGATGAAAAATCCTGTTTAATTGCTTCAAACATTAGGACGACCAGAAATATATTGGATGTTCAAACATTGATTCCATTAAGAAGAACATTTGATTCATTATGTAAATTGAATCGTTAGATGGAAACGGGTAACAACAACTAAAAACAAAAATCGATTTTGGATTCTTTCTTAATTGAATGGTTGTCATTATTTTTCAATTTATTTCAGCAACAATACCGGACGCCGACAAGAAACATCCACTACCAGCCGTTGTGGCTTTGCCTATGCCAAGTGGCAGAAAAGTAAAGCCATTTTGATCATACCATTTAAAAAAACCATATTTCACTTGTTCCCTATCATTGGCGTAGCCAATATGTGTGTGGGGTTTGGGGTGGGGTGGGGGAATGGTACCTCTTTTCCCCACTACATTTAATAGTTGTTTTGTTCTGTTCTGTTCTGTTCTCTTCTCTTCTTATCTGTCTGTCTGTCACGACACATAAAGAGTATGGATGCCATCAATCTAATGTAGGTAGTCTCCAACATAAAATTCTGGGTACGCCAATGTTCGGTGTGTGGTCATTTGGTTTAACAAGAAGCACATAAACAAGCCAAGAAAACGTTATTGTGTTTTTTCTGATGTTTTGCTGAATACACGATTTAGTTGGATCTTGTAGCACACAGTTACTATATTCAGTTTCATTGATCTTAACATAAACCTTTGAAATATTAATTGTATGGGTAGACGTTTTAAAGTGTTTTTATTTTAACACTAGAATTTCAATTAAATACCATTGTTAAAGGGACATTCCTGAGTTTGCTGCAATTTTTAAGATGTTAACGACTAACAAAGACTTTTTAACAATTGTAATTACATATCAAATATATTTTTCTGCATAAAATATTAGTGGCTGTATATTAAACATGTTTCTGATCGTTCCACTATTTGTACTAGGTTAAATTTCATTTTATTTCACAAAATATTTTTTTCGTACATACGAAATTATTTATGAAGTTTCGGCTTATTACAAATATTAAGACGACCAGAAACACATTGAATGTACAGACACTGATATTCTAAACAAGAAAATATATTTAATGTGTAAGTTTAATAGTAGAAATATTTTATTTTTCGGAAACATCTTACAATGCAGCAAACTCAGGAATGTCCCTTTAAAATTAGCCACTTACTCAATCAAATAACATCCGGCTGGGTCAAAATTCAAGGTTCACCTAACTTTTGATAGAGCAGTTAATACCACAAGTACTGCCATTGGTGATAAATGTGACAGTAATTTAATTTCATCTGGGTAAAAGATATAAACAATTTTATTTCATCTAGTACCACTGTGTCAAGTAGCCTTGTGCTTGAAACATGTATGGGCTACCTGTGGAAATAAGTACTACAATTTTGTGCGAAACTAGGAGTGTTGTTAAAACATTCGGTTATATCGAAAAGTGACCCACGAAAGGTACCAATTTCTTCAGTTAATATTTTGAGGAGAGGTTGTAGTACTGATAGTTTAGTTGATATATTGCATATAGTAGTTTTAACCACAAACGTTAACACGGTCACCTATTGGATTTTACTTGGTATAGTACAACATAAAGTGACCATCTATTCATTTTGTGTGTGATGGTAAAACTTAAGTTGTGACAGTAAAACAGGATTAACGTTCGCAAATGCCATAATTATGGTCAATTACAACATAGTTATGTCCTAATTTGACTCTGTTAGTACAACTGTGAGTGAATTTTAATTTCATTATTCTTTGAATACATCGTTCCACTTTTTTGTTTGTTCTGTGCAGCCGAAACCCGTTATACCAGGCAAACGAGACTTTTTGGCAGGAGTTACTCCCCCTAGTGACACAAGGATTCCCTCCCCTGTTGAAACAACGGGCAGCAGTATGGCGATGAATCGTCACTTCAATGGAACAGCTGTTGATCCAGGTATGTTATTGTAATTAAAGGTACATGTTCCACTGTAATTTTCGTAATTAAAGGTACTTGTTCCACTTTGTTCAGTATTTACACTGCATGTTCTGAATGACCTTTATTATGAAAACACATTTTGCCATAACATGAATATTACAATACAATAGATATGTGAATGAAACCCACTTTTTAAAATTTGTTTCTCATTCATTTACTCCCTATCCGGGTCGATCTAGTATTTGATCAATGAGATCGTGGCTTGGAGCAAATTTACTTTTATTGTACTTGGATGGTGACTTCTTAACAGGCAGACAGTCAGACAGACAGACAGACAGTTTATTAAAGTCTCATCTCATTACAACAGAATAAAATGCAGCATATACATACAATCAGTATAAATAATACAATTGTAATGAGTCACTCTCTACTGAGTTATGACAGGCAATACGCTAAAAGTATTTTAGAACAA
Source organism: Gigantopelta aegis (assembly GCF_016097555.1). Lineage (NCBI taxonomy): Eukaryota > Metazoa > Mollusca > Gastropoda > Neomphalida > Peltospiridae > Gigantopelta > Gigantopelta aegis. Next base: position 77,111,143 of record NC_054701.1, read on the forward strand.
TATAGTACAGCACAAATAAAACAATAATATACATACAGTTAAAATATTATACATGAATCATCACTTGGTATATAAAAGGGATTTTCATTGTTTAAGAATGCTATGACAGGTTTTGGCAGCTAATATACATATATCCGGACAGGACAAGATAAAACACTTTCTCTATGTCTGTACAGACATAGGCGACGTTCTTTTCCTGGTCAATAACAGTAATAACAATATGAATAAATCTTAAAATCTCAACCAGTTTCGGTAAGACAAACTTTAAAGTGGCAGACCCTAGTTTTTAAACACTATGGCATATTTCACTATTAGAGCCGTTTTGTTAAATTTAAATAAGACATTACTTAGATTTTATTATTTAGATTATCCATGTCCGTACATCCTACATGTTTCTGGTCATCCTGTTGTTTCTAACACCACAAAATACATTCTTCATATTTTTAAAAATGCATGTACCTCTGAGAAGTAAGAGTTATGAAGACGAGCTCTAGTCTACTTTTTAAGGGTATTTGTCTGTTTTACAGGTTTATAAATTAAAAAATAGGCTGTTTTCAAGGGTTGAAACTAGGGTCTGCGACTTTAATGAGATTTTGTTTCAGTTTAGTGGTTACGATGATAATGATGATATTCTTCTTACAGACCGGCCTCGGTGGCGTCGTGGTAGGCCATCGGTCTACAGGCTGGTAGGTACTGGGTTCGGATCCCAGTCGAGGCATGGGATTTTTAATCCAGATACCGACTCCAAACCCTGAGTGAGTGCTCCGCAAGGCTCAATGGGTAGGTGTGAACCACTTGCACTGACCAGTGATCCATAACTGGTTCAACAAAGGCCATGGTTTGTGCTATCCTGCCTGTGGGAAGCGCAAATAAAAGATCCCTTGCTGCTAATCGGAAGAGTAGCCCATGTAGTGGCGACAGCGGGTTTCCTCTCAAAATCTGTGTGGTCCTTAACCATATGTCTGACGCCATATAACCGTAAATAAAATGTGTTGAGTGCGTCGTTAAATAAAACATTTCTTTCTTTTTTCTTCTTACAGCGACCGGAAAGGTTTACGAATACAACACGGAAACCAACGAACGAAGATGGTTGGAAACAGAGGCAGGAAAAGCGGTGAAAGTTACCCATCACTAGTAATGGAAATTAAAACAAACGAGATTCCTTAATAAAACAGTTCACTCAGATAACGATGTCAGACGATAGCAACTACATGAAATGGTTGATACGTAACATGATTTTATTTCTGTGGATGTCAGATTGGAAACGAAAACAAATATGGGCAGAAATAACTATATATTTTTTATATATTGCAGATTCGCTATGAACCATCATACGTGTCAACTTTATTTGTTTTGTTGATTTGCAGGGATATTTATTATACTTACTGTTGTAAATATATGTAGCATACGCCAGGGGTCGAAACACTATCATCCCGACCTGGTTTTGTTTGACCGTGGGCTGGGAAATATTTTATCTGTCAGCAATTATGTTTCGTTGATATTCACACATTACTTTGAGTCAATAATGTTTGGTCTGGAAGGTTTTGATTTTTGATCACTAACTGACAATGTTATGAATCATGATTTAAGAAAAACAAGTTGTTTCACTTGTTAAAGACAATGCACAAATCTGACAAAACGTCTTAACCCTATTTTTGCCTGTAAACTTAAATCTACGACTGAAAATCGTTTTATAAAATTGCAAAAAGTACAAATAATTTAGTTCAAAATTCGTGTTTATAATGTTTTTATAACGCTTTGGTTGGGGGCGCTTATTGGAGAAGGGCGATTAATACGTCGAATACTGTAAATTGGTTTCTTTTATCTTTATCACGATCAATCTTAGACAAATTGCTTATTTTCTCAACCACAATCAATAAATACTTCAATAATGGATCCATGGTATGATTTTTAAAATTATATTTAAGAACAGTCGCTCTTACGGAAGAGCATTAGGGCCAAGCGAAAAAACGTTTTATTGTTTTAGAGTTGTCAACTAGACATTTCGAGATATAAACTCGAAATTTCAAGTTACTATCTCGGAATTTTTAGTTAACAACTCGAAAAAACAAAAACCTTTTTTTTTTGGCATGGCGCTAATGCTCTTCCGTACTGTCTTTCTGGGGGAAAGTTATTTTTATTGTTTTTGTTTACATTATTATTAACGCAAGCAAACAGTGCTGAAGTCTACTAGCTCATTACTGGTCAGTTAGAGCACTATTACTTAATAATTTATGAATGTTATTTATTTCACTAGATGTTACTTTATTACATGCATTTTGTTTGGTTAGTTTCTGTCCCAAATATAGCAACAGAAACACCTTTTGGTCTTTATTTATTTATTATTATTGCACAGTGCCATAATTATAGATTTGAATGTTCTGTAACTATTTCCCATTGCAATGCCTGTGATACATTGAGTCTATACATTCACACTCGAGAGTTTCAAACATATTTTTATCATTTATTTTAATATTTGTGTATACACATAATTTGTTTTATTATGTATATGGTAAATAAAATTTCGATTGAGAGTTTTGTTTAATTTACCAGTACAGTCAAATCTAACAATTCGCCAAATGTTTTAATTAGCCAACAGCCTAGATAATTTTATACCATTTCATTATAGAACATCACCATTAGTAACTACTCAGTAAATATTTATAATGTATGTTAGGAGCGGATCCACATGGGTTGTTGTTGGTGCGCAACCCCTCCTCCTAACTTCGAAGTACACCGGCCACGAAAATCCGGTATTTTATGGATAAATGTAATGGATTTTTTTTTTTTAAATGGGGGGGGGGGGGGGGGGGGTGCAGTAAGATCTTTGTCGGCTGAGGTTTCTAGAAAAAAACATCCACATATGAGATATAATGCATGTTAGTAAACTTTGGAATATGACAGTCTGTAGGTCCCTTTTTTAAAGTTGCACCCCCTATGTAGAAATATATCCGACCCTACATATCTGAGTAACACTGCTGAAGACTGGGCTGTGAGAGAAATATGCAGTAAAATTGGAAATTGTGAGATATGTTTAAATCCACTGTTGATATTTTACAGACAATTTTAACTTTTTGAAATTTGATTCGCAACAGAATAACTATAAAACAACTGCACACATTATATCTTAGGCGTTGGACGTAGCCAGCAACGTGACTGAAGTACCATTATTAAATAATAATAATAATCATAAAATCCGACTGTACTAAAACGAATCACCTGGTAACGTGATGACACTGTATTAGTGTGAATTTTCCAGAGAATTGATCGGGAAAAAAGTTTATTTTGTTTAAAGACACCACTAGAGCACTTGGATTTATTTATCTTCGGTTATAATTATTGGATGTCAAATAGTGGGTAATTTTGACATATATAGTTTTACAGTGGAAACCCGCTAGATTTTTCTATCCGATTCCTGAAGCTCCAAAGTGCACTTGGCAGGGAGGGAACTCTTACTACCCTGCACTACACAATCAGGCTAACCTCAATGGTGTAACTGGTCGTAGTCCAGTGCCCAAGCGCGTGTACAGGAAAAAACAGAAAGAAAGAAAGAAATGTTTTATTTAACGACGCACTCAACACATTTTATTTACTGTTATATGGCGTCAGACACATGGTAAAGGACCACACAGATATTGACAGAGGAAACCCGATGTCGCCACTTCTTGGGCTACTCTTTTGGATTAGCAGCAAGGGATCTTTTATATGCACCATCCCACAAACAGGGTAGCACATACCACGGCCTTTGATATACCAGTCGTGGTGCACTGTCTGGAACGAGAAATAGCCCAATGGGCCCACCGACGGGCATCGATCCCAGACCGACCGTGCATCAAGCAAGCGCTTTAGACCTACCACTGGGCTACGTCCCGCCCCCTCGTGTACAGGAAGTTATTGTGTGTGTGTGTGTGTGGGGGGTTCTAGACTGTCGATAAAAGTTTTCAAGGGGGTTCAGGTCATGCTTCCCCAGAAATTCTATTGAAAAAAGAAAGAAAATGTGCTTTGAGAAAGTGGTTATTTCAACCTCCGACCCCCTCCCCTACAGACGTGTCTGGAAGCGTCTGCAGCTAACAATGAGTGCTCCACGACTGTTATCTCAAACGTGAAAATAATATATAGGTGGATTTAGGCTCTCTGGGTGGATGGATGGATGGATGGATGAATGGATTGATGGGTGGATGAATAGATGGATGATGGATGGATGGGTGGATGGATGGATGGATGGTTGGATGGATGGATGGACGGATGGATGGGCAAGTAGTGGCTGGGTGAGTATTGTTATGGGATGTATGACTGACTATTTGATGGGTAAATAGATAGACAGATAGATAGAATGGGGGTAAATAGTTTTTACAGAGTTGGTCTGGGAGTGGCAGTCATCTTTGTAGCGGTGCAAGAAGGATAAAATCTCCAGTAAAGTATCTTATTGGGAGTGGCTGTCCTCCTAGTACATTTGTTGTACTAACCCATACCCCTAGTTGGCAGTCGGTATAAACAGCGTCGTGTGTGGCTGGATAAAGTTGGACCGCTGATCATAGTATCGTATCGGCGAGTAGCGCGAAAACAGATACTTATTTAAACAACGGGGTCCGTGAAGCGCAAAAAATAACTTAAGAGTCCAGCCAGGCAGATTATCATGGACAATCCGTCACGGTGTAATAATAAAATGTACACCGCCTGTGTGACAAGTACACAAACACAACAGAACATGGACAGTCGGTACAAACATTTTCTCTATTCGCTATATTCCAAACGGCCACCCATCTACATTTTTACCTGTATGTAGTTGACAACAGACTTCATTATTTCTTCATTTGGAATGATATGACGGATGAATGAACATATTAAATAACGTAGTTGTTTGTTAAATGATGTCTTTGGGTAGCTTTTCTCCTCTCTCTCTCTCTCTCTCTCTCTCTCTCTCTCTCTCTCTCTCTCTCTCTCTCTCTCTCTCTCTCTCTCTCTCTCTCTCTCTCTTAATTCCAGTTCTTGTCACAAAGGACTGTCACTCCCAGACTAGTTTACAAAATCAAAACTAGAACCGGACAGAACTCATTGGAATAAGCACAGCTGTGGTGATATGCACTCATGAATCACTGTCATAACAGTGATGGCTTCAGGTATACGCGAAAGATGAGCATATCCTTCCCAACCAGTGGTACCCGTCACTGGATTTTGGGGACACTTTAAAGTCCGGGGGATGGGTATGCACCCAGCAATTTCCGTAGATCTGCGCATAAAATTGCAAATTCAACCAACACGTGACAACCCAAACTTTCTAGACCTTATCTGGAATAAAGTAAACGAGTGTATTCGTGATCAGTTGAAGAATTTTCTTTATTGTCGCACCAACCCCCACCCCCAAGAAAAATCCAAATACAAACATCTACAATGAATGAACAGAAACGAACAAAGTAGGACGTGTATCAGCACTTGATTTGAATGAATGAATGATTGTTTAACGAAACCCCAGAACGAAAATACATCGACTATTGGATGTCAAACTATGGTAAAGGCAACACTATGCACTTGATTTGTCACTTGTTAAATGTTCCTCGTCTAGTAAAGTCTTGATCTGTGTTCCAGCTCGTTAGTGTGTTGAGTTCTTAATATCATTGTGCATATAAAATGGTGGCAGCGGTGGGATTCGAATCCACACCGCCAAGGAAGAAATTAATTTTCAATCAGAAGAATCTTTAATCGATGGATCTTCAAAGGGACATTCCTGAAAAATAAAATATTTCTACGATTAAACTTACATATTAAATACATTTTCTTGTTTAGAATGTCAGTGTCTGTATATTCAGTGTGTTTCTGGTCGTCTTAATATTTGTATGAAGCTCAAACTGGATTTTGTCTTCAAATAATTTCGTACGTACGAAAAAATTATATTTTGAGAAATAAAATAAAATTTAACCTAGTACAAATATTAGAACGATCAGAAACACGTTTAAGATCGTTCCACTAATAATTTATGCAAAAAATATATTTCATGTGTAATTACAATCGTTAAATAGTCTCAGTCGATAAAATCTTAAACATTGCAGCAAACTCAGGAATGTCCCTTTAAGAAAATGGTTGTTAATACGACTTATGTTTTTATTCACAACATGGGCTTTCCTTGTAAATGAGATAATGGGAAAACAAAAAGTTTAAAAATATTAATATATAAAGAACAAAAACGTATATTACAATACACTGAAATAAATAAATACGGGAACACTTGGTATTGTAGATCAAATTCCAGTCACTATTAGGCTAATCATGTTTGTATAACATTCAAGACGTAATGAATTTCACTAATGTGAGATTGAATGTCAATAACAAGGTTATCTTCCTGGCACTATAGACATACCGACAGACACATTCTTTATTTACGTCTCACCTTGTGTACATATTAAAATAAAAACATAAGTTCAACAGTAATAATGCAATAATATAGCAATACAAGTACACAAGCCAATCCTATGGAGCTATGAGAGACTTTAAAACTATTAAAAGACTATCAGAAATATTCAAAAACTATTGTATTTACAAAAACAAATTTACATAAATAAAGCCCATAATATATATATATATAAACATCTTTGGCGAAGTCCAACTAAAATTACTGGCTTGGATGAAAGTTTGGTTTCAGTCACTGTTTGCTGTTAAGGGGCGGGATTTAGCTCAGTCAGTTGAGTGGTCGTCTGAGGTACTTGTGTCGCAGGATCGAATTACCTCAGTGGATCCATTCAACTGACTGGGTTTTTGTCTCGTTCCAACCATGATTGGTCAAAGGCTGTGGTATGTGCTTTCCTGTTTGTGGGAAAATGCATATGAAAGATCCCTTGTTGCATTAGGACACATGTAGCGGGTTACCTCTGATGACTACGAGTCAGAATTACCAAATGTTTGACATCCAATAGCCGATGATTAATTAATCAATGTGCTCTAGTTGTGTCGTTAAAGAAAACAAATAAACTATCTCTCTCTCTGTCTGAGTCTCTCTCTCTCTCTCTCTCTCTCTCTCTCTCTCTCTCTCTCTCTCTCTCTCTCTCTCTCTCTCTCTCTCTCTCTCTCTCTTTCCTGTTGCGTTCCCGTCATTATTACTTCTATATTACAGCCTTTTGGAAGACCTATCTTAATTACTGATCACATCTATAACAAACAACACTCACATATGTTACAAATTAGAATACGTATTCAATGCATATACATTTATTATCGACAAATGTATTGTTATTCTAGTGTGTGGTCCATCTGTTCTGCTCATTTCAATAATTTTTAGCATGACCTCTTTTGACCAAGCCAACCCAAGCAAATGCCCACAACAGATGTTTAAAATATGAGCAATTTATCTGACGCGTGTAACACTTACATAACGGATTTTCTCGGATCAGTCGGTATAAAGTTCAGCACACTACCGCTTATATAAGTTCATAAAATGGCAATTCCGCCTGGGATATTGTTGTTAGCATGTATCTTGCACTCATCTATTGCAGTTGTCGTTTTCAATTAAGACGCAGTAATGTATAAATAATAAGGCTTCCGTTGCAAGTATGAACCCCAGGGAAATATTGTTATACGTAATCACGAATGCTTTATTTCACAGTTTGTATGAGTTTAGTGTAACAAAACATTAATTGATAATAATTATAGTGAGAAATGAAACTAGCGAAGTGGAATAATAAAATAATATGTATTTAAATTAACTAGGATATATTTCATCAAACGAATAATTTATGAAAACAAAGTAAAACAAAATAAAATGTAAAAAAATTATTATAATTAAAAAACAAATAAAAAAAAATATAAAAAAGAAAGAAAAAAGAATAAGAATAAGAATAAGAATAGAATAGAATAGAATAGAATAGAATAGAATAGAATAGAATAGAATAGAAGGATGAATGGATAGATAAATGTTTTTAAATAAAAAGAACGAAAAGAATCAACAACTAAATAAACATGAGAATAAGTATGTGTGGACACAACTTTGTGTGACATATTTTATTAATTTAATGAAACATATTTGTGCATGTACTGTAAGGCGATGAATCAGGGCACCTAAACCCTGACACCGTCACAATAGTCTGCGGGGAATAAATAAACAAATAAACACACACATACACACGCACACACACACACACACACACACACACACACACATATATATATATATATATATATATATATATATATATCCTTGCTGTATCTGTCTCTTTTTCATACATACACACATATATATACACACACACACACACACACACACACATGTATTCAATAATTATTTGAATTCAAATTCAGAAAGAAGATCGAATACTGCTGATTGAAAAATTTCATATTTTTTATAAATCTTAAATGAAGAAATAAGATATCGATTTCAACATAGATGCACAATAGAACACTCAATCTACCATAAAACCCCCAAAACAACAACAACAACAACAAAATCTCTGTTTAAAACAATAAATGGGTGCTGAATCTTCCACTGTTTCGAAAAACAAAACAAAAAAGAAGTAAAGAAAAAGAAAGAAAAAACGAAGAAAAAACCCAAACAAAAAACCCAGACAAAAAACAAACAAACAATACATCCAAAGCATGTGTCTGCAGATAAATTTGTATATATACAAACTTTGTTAACTGACCACCTCTATTAAACAACTATTTGTATGGAATGGTCGCCGTAATATTTTAAAAGAAAATGTAATAACTATAGTAGGCCTACATGCTGACCCATCGATGTGTGTCTCTATTGCTGGTGGCTGCGTATGGGTTTTGTTTTAATTAAATTTTGTTGGTTATGTTTTGTTTATTTTGTTTTATTTGTTTACTTATTTATTAATTTATTGTTATTAAATATTTGTTGTTAGTATCGGTTTGTTTTGTATACTGAACAGGTGTTTGACAAGGGTCGTCGATTCTAAATTATTCCCAAACGCGCCTATTTCTTTCATACGTAGTTACTTATACGTTTTACACCTGTAATTAGTTTAAAAGGACGCACGGTTTTGCTAATTGATTTCCGTGATGAGATAATTCTTCAACTGTCGACGTGCAAAATTAATTCTGAATGAACACCGCTGGCGTATTCATCCGCGTCAGTGATAAGCCATGTAGATCGTTAACTAATTCCAGTGCGTAAGTTTATAGGTGTGCTGCTTTAATAGGTTGAAAGGAAAGTAATATGGCGGATCGCTTCTTGAGCTCTAGTCTTAATTACAAAGCTTATTTTTGGCAGATTCGATGGTCGCTCTGCCTACTAGTAGGCCCGTGGTGTACAATAGTGAGAAATGTTTACAGATGTTTAATTTTGGTGACCCTTGTAAGACCCCCACTTATCAGTAGACACAAATTGTTCTTTTATATTGACATTAACAACCGACAAGAGCCGAACACTAGGTAGATATATAGACCGGTTCAAAAGGTGCGACTTGAAGCAACGATCGATCGATTTGTCCCGTTGTCCGGCCGTCTGTTTACTCATATCGAAAAGAGGTTAAAGGACGTCAGCCCTGGACACAAATTGCAGTGTCACTAGAGCTCTTCGCTCAGGATAGAAATGGAATACTCTCATGACAGAATTCTCTCATGATTTCAATGAATGAATGAATGAATGTTTAACGACACCCCAGCACGACAAACACATCGGCCATTGGGTGTCAACCTATGGTAATGCAAACAAATAAGGTGATGATCAACATCAATATAAAAATTCAAGATATAAATAAAAACAGTGTAAAGAATTGTGCAAAAATACAAATACAAATATCACAGATAGAAAGAAAGAAAGAAGTGTTTTATTTAACGACGCACTCAACACATTTTATTTTACGGTTATATGGCGTCAGACATATGGTTAAGGACCACACAGATTTTGAGAGGAAACCCGCTGTCGCCACTACATGGGCTACTCTTCCGATTGGCAGCAAGGGATCTTTTATTTGCGCTTCCCACAGGCAGGATAGCACAAACCATGGCCTTTGTTGAACCAGTTATGGATCACTGGTCGGTGCAAGTGGTTTACACCTACCCATTGAGCCTTGCGGAGCACTCACTCAGGGTTTGGAGTCGGTATCTGGATTAAAAATCCCATGCCTCGACTGGGATACGAACCCAGAACCTACCAGCCTGTAGACCGATGGCCTGCCACGACGCCACCGAGGCCGGTATAATATCACAGATAGATACTGACCTTTACTCGAAACTTCAATTTGTGCTGTATTGGCCATTCTCAAAGAAAATGTTACACCCCTGCACCACGGTGAGGTTACAGCACGCGCAGGGGATCTCATGATTTGAATGCTAAAACAAGTTAAATGTTAATGGGGTTTTTGGTTGTTTGTATCCCCCATCAAACCTAATTAGTATGTACCTGTTTAATAACGGATGCATATCAACGTGATTGTCATATTGTATTATTTTGTGTACATAATACACCATTGTGTTCAACATTTTATGTTGTAAACTGTTTTGCTAAAAGGTATACGGACATACACTGAATATAACTGAAATTCAATTAAACTAAGTTGCGGAGAAAGTTTATTAGAAATAACCAGAAACAGACACATTCGCGTCAGAGGGATTACTTCGCTTTCTAGAAAAACAAGAAGGAATAATTGTTGTTTTTAATTTGTCAGGAGAATTTTCGTTGTTGACACACATTAAAAATTCTATAGTAAGACCTCTACATTTTTTGTTGAAAATATCAAATACGATTTCAACTTTATACACACTTTAAAAAAATGCTCACTGATTTTGAGCTTGCTCCATACCCTCCCTTTGGTACGACTCTGGACCCGCTATTAGCATGTTCTATTATCTATTACTACTACTATTATTATTCGTAAACTTCAGACAAATCGAAACACGTTCTACATATAGTTACTACAACTCAGAACATGACAACGGACCTTTAGCATATAACATTATGTTGATATTATTTTATAAAACTCCCTGTCTGATTCATGACAAACTGGTAGCCGTTTGTAAACCCTAATCTCTAGACTTTTACCCGCTCCTTGTTTGTTAAACTGTCGGTACAAAACCCCTCTGGATATTATTAACAATAATCTTGCATTGTGCGGGTACTGAATGCTGCGAGAGCTGGGTCACAAAAACAAGTAGGTACGTGTTGATGGGATAATGTGCTGTGGCCTCTTTATACCGAGAAACATTCATAAATGTAAAATATCTAAACTGAAGTGTTTTGCCAAATTCCAAAAATTCGACGTCAATTATTTGTGGTATTTTTCAGCTTACCCCAAAAACAAATAAATAAAGTTAAATAAAATCGTAGTTTTCAGAAACTGTGCAAATAATTTAATAACCATCCCAAGGAATGCATACCCATTTAAGTTTTATCTGTGTCAAAAGAATACGTATGTATGTCCACACATGTTCAAGATGTCCACACGGATACCAGAGAGGAAGCCACTTAGAATCGACCATACTACTCCATTCCTGGAAATCAGTTCAGGCTACATTAAAATCAAGATCAAGGAAGGGGAAAACTCTATTAATGTGCCCATATACACTGAAGGTTCACGCACGTCCATCCTGGGCACGCGTTCTGATTTGCGCCAGATTTCCTGCCTAGAACAGGATCAAGGCAAGCCAAATACTTAAAGTACGCAGTTAGTTTGGATTGAATGAGTGCGGTTCAAATCTGGACAGGAACAATTGCAATGATTTCTGTAACATGTTCAAACAAACGCACAGTCTAATGGTATGGGCTCTAATTCGGACCAGAAAAAAATTGTAAGTCAATGCCAAACTTCAAAATAATAATATTAATTTGTGTAAAATAATTCACGGGTCAGAAATCCAACACAGAAACAAGGAAAACTTATAGTTCAGGCAGTCCCTCTTGAAAAATCGTTACATAAGACTGCTCAAATTCCATTGACTGAACTCAAGCCCACTTACTTTTCTGATATAAGAGGAGTGACCCGGTCATTTGTGGAACTAAAATCTCAAGCGATAAGTACTGCTAAATCTATATGTAACAGTACATGGGTTGACAATGACTTAACGCGGCTGACGAAAACCCGTTCAATATAGCGATTCGGAGTGTTACACCATTGTAAAACCAAGGTCAGATTTGAGATGGTAATTTTAGACTAATTCACGTCGAGGATGAGAACATACCGAGTCATTTTCCCCGTTGTCATTGCCAGCCAACAACGAGATCAAATGTCAAATTGGAAATTATGTGCCCGCCATTTGCTGTAATTAATAATTGCTAAAAGGAAGCGTCGGCGTTTGGGATAGAATGGCGCGCGTGGCGTCTGCGGTCGTCATGCATACCACCTGGTTGAAAGTGAGAAAGATACTTGTGGTGGAGAGAGAGAGAGAGAGAGAGAGAGAGAGAGAGAGAGAGAGAGAGAGAGAGAGAGAGAGAGAGAGAGAGAGAGAGAGAGAGAGAGAGAGAGAGAGAGAGAGAGAGAGAGAGAGAGAGAGTGTGTGTTATATATATATATATATATATATATATATATAAAACAAAAAAGTAACACAAACATTAATTTATGATACAAAATGATCAGTATTATTGCCACGATTTAAACATGAAAAAAAGAAACTAAGAAGAAAAACAATTTTTTTTTAAAGGAACATTCCTGAGTTTGCTGCATTGTAAGATGTTTCCGACTAATAAAATATTTCTACGATTAAACTTACATATTAAATATATTTTCTGGTTTAGAATATGAGTGTCTGTACATTCAATATGTTTCTGGTCGACTAAATATTTGTAAGAAGCCCAAACTGGATTTTGTCTTCAAATAATTTCGTACGTACGAAAAAATTACATTTTTGGAAATAAAATGAAATTTAACCAAGTACAAATATTAGAACGACCAGAAACACGTTTAATATACAGCCACTAATATTTTTATGCAGAAAAATATTTTTTATATGTAATAACAATCGTTAAAAACTCTTTGTTAGTTGATAACATCTTAAAAAGTGCAGCAAACTCTTTAAAAAGAAGAAAGGAAAGAAGGAAAGAAAAAAAAGGAGAAGAAATATTACAACTATTTCCCAAGAAACGGGAAAAGGGAGGAAAACTAAAGTAATGTTAAATTTATGTGGCAGATCATGATTAACATTATTCGAAAAAAGATGCTATACATGCATTAAAAAGTAAATACTACTAGTTTAATTTTTTTAAAGTTTAAAATAGTATGTATCTGCAGATTGTGTGTGTGCTTTTCACTGACAAGTATATTATGTCTGTTAAACGTTTGCGTACATCTATTTTATTATAATTATTTAATTGCTTTCCCTTTAAATAAAGAAAAATGTTTATAAAAATTAATACACCAATTTTCGTATACAATATATAGATAATAACTATTGAATTTAATTATAAATTGAACACGACACTTGTAATTGTCGTACTTTCGTGAAACAAATTTAAGCCTCACAACCAAAAGGACGAAACGCTTATCGTCCGGTGTAAGTACCGTTACATGCACGATGTTAGATAATTTCGATCCCTCCCGCGACCTGTAACTGGCAGTATTGTTGCTGAACACGGGGTGTAGGTAAAGATGACACGGGTCACCGTGACCTGACATGGCACTTGGTCAGCGTGGTCTGTTCTTTACGTAAGCGTAACGCGCGCGTGTCAAATTAGGCTGTCGGGCGCCTGGATACCTAGCCTAAATAATTAGAGGGGTTGAGGGGGGGGGGGGGGGGGGGTAGTAAAAATATATCAGAGTACAGTAATATAGGATCTTTTTCATTCTCCAACTAGAAAAAGCGAACATTTAAAAAACTAAACAGACAACTTTTGTTTTGTTGCTGTCTTTGTTTTTGGTGGGGTTAAAAAAAAAAGGGGGGGGGGGGTTGGCGCGTGTGTGTGTAAGGGGTGGTGATGCGTTTAAGTGAGTCACCTGACAATTGCCCATCCCCTACTATGTATGGTCCTATCAGTATTTATAGCCGCAATCCGACCTAAAACACAGTTTGCAGCAGGTACAGTCAAAACTGTTGTAAAAAAAGAAACCTAAGAGAAAATAAAAACTGTGCATTATAAGACATCAATTTTAATTATTAAAAAGTTGCATTTAAAGCATTAATTTTTATTATTAAAAAGTTGCACTATAAGACATTAGATTTGAATATTAAAAAGTTGCATTATAAAACATTAATTTCGATTATTAAAAGTTTGTAATATAAGACACTAATTTTGATTATAAAAATATTGCATTATAAGACATTAATATCGATTATTAAAAGTTTGTAATATAAGACATTAATATCGATTATTAAAAATTTGTAATATAAGACATTAATATCGATTATTAAAAGTTTGTAATATAAGACATTAATATCGATTATTAAAAGTTTGTAATATAAGACATTAATATCGATTATTAAAAGTTTGTAATATAAGACATTAATATCGATTATTAAAAGTTTGTAATATAAGACATTAATTTCGATTATTAAAAGTTTGTAATATAAGACATTAATTTCGATTATTAAAAGTTTGTAATATAAGACACTAATTTTGATTATAAAAATATTGCATTATAAGACATTAATATCGATTATTAAAAGTTTGTAATATAAGACATTAATATCGATTATTAAAAGTTTGTAATATAAGACATTAATTTCGATTATTAAAAGTTTGTAATATAAGACATTAATTTTGATTATAAAAATATTGCATTATAAGACATTAATATCGATTATTAACAAGTTACATTTAAAACATTAATTTTGATTATTAAAAAGTTGCATTTATGATATTAATTTTGCTCATTGAAAATTTGATTGTTAAAATGTTGCACTATAAGACATCAAGTTTGATTATTACGAAGTTGCTTTGATTATGAAAACCATTTTATTATAAGACATTAAAATTGATTATTAAAAAGTCGCATTATGAGACAATGATGTTGATTATAAAAAAATTCATGACAAAACATTAATTTTGATTCTCCAAAAGTTACATTATAAATATTAATTTTGATTATTAAAATGTTGCATTGTAAGACATTGAATTTGACTGCTTACTTACTACAAGTCGATTTGTGCAATCTCGCTGTAGGAAAGAAATATTTATGTCGAAAAATTACTCTTTCACCATCACGGTTTCATGTATATTCTCTAAAATTAACAAAAATCTCATGAAGACTTATTTTTCAAGAAAAAAATATATATCTTAGAATTTTTTTTTGTAATTACAGAGACAGCCATTATAACATATTTCCCCACTAACAGAACCTTTTAAACAACTAAAATTACATATAAAATAATTTGTGTTTTAAAATGTTTTATCCTATAACTTACCCATGTGATACTTTTAGTGTATTAACCCGGTTAATAATGGTATGGAAATTTGCAAGGTCTCTAGGTAATGTGTTGTTGTGGATGGGTCATTTGCTTGCAAGCCAACAAGACCTGTGTACCTGGGCGCAACGTTTTCAAAGATTTAGTTAAAATGCGTGACGTCAAACTAATTTGTGCTAATCGTGATGACGTCATATTACCGATGGCGGCGACTTTAGTACTGTGACTTACTAAAATTTTAATTAAAATGTTATTTTAGAAGTGTTATATGATAAATAGAATTCACTACTCGTATTTTTTAATATGTAAAATATGAACCTCATCTAGTTAATCGGTATTTCTCTCGGCAGAGCCTCGACAAATACCGATTAACATATTAAAAAATACTCTTGACGAATCCTCTATATATCATTGTCTATATATCCATGTGCTTGCCGTCGTCATAATGGTTGTAGTGTTATGTCCCTAAATATATTTTCTTACATACAAAGTTATTATGATGTGTAATTCAGTTTGTGTCATTACAAATATTATGAAACCACAGTACATCACTGAATACTGTAAACCGTGACAAAAATGCGTGCGTATAAATTTCGCGTCGTTCGCGTCCAACCTTATGTCGCGAAATTAATATGCACGCACTATTTTCAGTTTGAAGTGTGCTTAAAGTAATTTGTTTTATTTTGAAATATTTTATTGAGAATAACATTCACAAAAAGATTCACTTAACAGGCACAGCCTATACACGAGCTCTCCTTGATGGCGACTAATCGTTAATTGTTTTATGTTTCTTAATCAATGGCGACTAATCGTTTATTGTTTTATCTACCAAAGGGTGTTAACAGTTAACAACTGAAGCTGTGAGTTGTGATTCTAATACAGGTGAGGTGGGTATGGCCTAATCCCCACTATAGACTTTGTACCAGGCACAATGGCTTGATGTTGGATAACAGAATATTGATTTACAGATAGTAACTATATAACAATTACAGTGAGCTGTCTTTATCCACTTTTTTTTTACCTGTCAACGGTCGTTCGCGAAAATGTACACGTCGCAAACATGCGCTAAGGTATACATTCGCGAAAAAAACACGTCGCAATATTAATACGGTTTACAGTATACAGACACTGATATTCTGAGCACGAACAAATCAATTAATGTGTAATTTTAGTCAAAAACATATGTTAAAAGTAGCAAATGCAGTCTAATTTCTTTAATTGTATGTATTATGGTTTCCTACAAATGTTTGTATCTTTATTTATTTATTTATTTATTTATATTATTTATTCATTCATGTAATTAGGTAGAACAATATTTAGTCACTTGATTAGCTATTCATTTCAATGTTTTACAGTATGTATTGGGGCGGGACGTAGCCCAGTGGTACAGCGCTCGCTTGATGTGCGATCGGTCTGGGATCGATCCCCGTCGGTGGAACCGTTGGGCTATTTCTGGCTCCAGCCAGTGCACCACGACTGGTATATCAAAGGTCACGGTATGTCTTATTCTGTCTATGGGATGGTGCATATAAAAGATCCCTTGCTGCTAATCGAAAAGAGTAGCCCATGAAGTGGCGACAGCGGGTTTCCTCTCACAGTATATGTGTGGTCCTTAACCATATGTCCGACGCCATATAACCGTAAATAAAATGTGTTGAGTGCGTCGTTAAATAAAACATTTCCTTCCTTCGAGTATGTATTAATAATTTATGTCTTACTTAGTGAAATAGTAATAGCTCTGTATTTTAATTTTTAATGAATGAATGAATGTTTAACGACACCCCAGCACGAAAAATACATCGGCTATTGGGTGTCAAACTATGGTAATGCAACAAATAAAGTGATGATCAACATCAACATAAAAATTCAAGACTTAAATAAAAACACAGTGTAAAGAACTGTGCAAAAATACAAATATCACTGATAGATACTGACTTTTACTCAAAACTTGAATTGTATCCCGAAGAAAACAAGGGGATTTGTGCTGTATTGGCCATTCTCAAAGAGAATGTTACACCCCTGCACCATGGTGAGGTTACAGCACGCGCAGGGGTTTAATTTTTAAATATTTGCGATAAAACCCTAAATTTAATTTTCGTAAATAATACATAAATTATATAACCACATATATATCTTTCCAAGTGGAGTTGTTTAATTTATAATATAATATACACACACGCAGGCTGAATGCAAGCAGGAAAAAAAACCCGTTGTTTCAAAAACATTTAAAATTAATTTGCCAAATTTACAGATATATATATATATATATATATATATAAATAAATAATAGGATACAAACTGAATAATTTTGAATAACTTAATGAAAGCTAAATTAATATTTGCACTAATTTTGTGGTTCATCACATTACATTATACACATTATAGACAACCAAAACACAATATCAGTTGTTATGAACACTAAAATGAACACGTTAATGTTGAAGAACGAATGGCAATGCAGTGACTATTTTCTCTTGCTCTGTGCTAATTGTCTCCACAAATCTCTATCATGCGTCATTCAGTTTCCAACGACCAAATTGGTAAACTGCCAAATGAATCGTATGTACTTATTACCCAGACATGCGAATCAGATCATGTTTCGAGGTGTATTAACACCTGATATATATCCATTTGTTTACTTTCTATTAACTGGCTTTCTTTGTACATACTTTCGTGTTTCTTTCATGATCTCTTTCACAACTGTACACCAAAAATACAGACTTACAGGCTTGGTCTGAGAAAGGGTTGGGGGCGTGTCCCATACTTAACTGCCTGTTCCGTATGAAGGAATAAATAAAAGGTCATTTTTTCTTTGATCTCTTATCGTTTTGTATTTTTGGTTAATTTGATCCCGGAAAAGTCAAACACAAATTTTTATCTAACAAAGTGCGCTTCTGTAAATCAATAGCCTTAAAGAGGCCGTGGGCTTGGCACCAATTAAATGTTTGATGTTTCCAATGCGTTGACCCGCTAACGGGTCAAGCGAACACAAACGTGTAAACATATGCTTGGTGTTGGTTCATTAACGCCGAGATTCGTATGTTACGATAGCTTACAATGAACGCGAGGCAGTTATGGCCAATAGGTCAATGAGAGGTCATTATGCGAATACCCGAGCTGGTGTCCAGCTGCGCGACAAGCCCACCCATGTGATCTTTTGGCACGCGCCATGACGTCATCCTTTGACGCCATGTTTTTAATGACAAGAGCATTGCGTATTAAAATGGCCGGGTAATATTATGTCGTCTGTATTGTCAGGAGAAAATTAGATTTAGTTAAATTATCTCGGGATACTTTCTGAGACAACATCTTTCACCTGCAATTACAATATATTACAATTAAAATTACAATATATCTGCAGCATGCTACATCCCAGTTTTAGTCCAATTAATGATCAATGCGCATATATATTTTGTGAGAGACACTAGTAAATTTGACTTATAAAAGTCGAGCACAGAGTTACTGATCATTAAATGTTCTAATCAGATCCCAAAATTCACTGTTTGCTTGCTGACAATTTGACATAATCGATAATTCCTGGCAGACCACTTTATGAAAATGTATATTTACCTAATCCTAATAATGGGACTTAAACCATTATTAGTTTTAATCCATTGGGTCTTTGTTGGTGTTTTATTTTAGCTCGGTTCTGTTCTATATAGTTTTAATTCAGTAAATTACGGCAGTCAAAATGATGTAATGGCCAATAAAAGATTTTCTAGGTTATTATATTATGTAATTGTTCATATTTCCCCATATGCCGTCGCCTAACGGCCTGTGTGTAATACAGTTCTGTTCTGTTCTATTCTGTTATGTTCTGTTCTGCTGTCCTCCTATAGACGAGGCACTAGACAGAGACTCGTGGAATCATACAACTATTTTGCCAAATATCTTTTCGACTTCGTCTTGTGCAGAGATACGGTCTTGATCACGGATAACGATTTTGTCGTTTGGATTTCGTATCTATGTACAAGATAGGGATTGTCCAGAAATGATCCCAAAGAGGAAGGGGTAGTCTATGTAGCGACAGAATTTTCTCTTCTCTAATTATTTGAACTATATCGTGCAAGCGGTACCTTCGAAAACGTCACAAAGCATGTTTGCAAAAATAGTAAACCACAATTGGCAGACTTTTCTTAATTACGTTTTGATTAGTCGAAGTTTGTTGGGAGGTTAAAAAAAAAGAAAGAAAAAAAGAAAGAAAAAGCGATCCATATTTTCAAGCTGAATTTTGAACGTATACAATAATAACCATTGAACTTGTGTTGCACAAAACCAGTTTATATTATGCAAATGAATGAATGAATGAATATTTAACGACACCCAGCACGAAAAATACATCGGCTATTGGGTGTCAAACTATGGTAAATGAATAAATGAATGTTTAACGACACCCCAGCACGAAAAATACATCGGCTATTGGGTGTTAGACTATGGTGAAGGGAAAACTAAAGTGATGAGCAACATCAATATAAAAATTTAACAGTTAAATAAAAACACAGTGTAAAGAACTGTGCCAAAAAAGTACAAATACAACATGTATTACAGATATATAAAATTAAAATTTAGAATAAAAGTCAGTATCACGTAAAAATTGTAGTAAACATTTTGGATGGAATCGAAACGATTCCATCACATTTCGTTGTCCAAATATATCTTCTCTAGTGTATTTAAGATGAGCACACTCCACCAAAATATGGCGCACCATCAGAGTACACTGACAGTGCATACACTGCGGTGGAGGATCCTTCTTTAAGGTAAATGAATGGGTCAAGTAAGTATTTTCGTTATGTATTAATGATAAAATTTACATGTTTAATACTTCACATACTCAGACTGTGACGTCATTAAAAATTTGAGTCTAGACCCTAATTGTTATAATCACGAGCCAAAGTCTGAGACGGACCTCAATTTGTGGCGGTGCAGGAAGGATGTCTTGTCTAGTAATGGGTCTCCTCGGGAGTGGCTGTCCTCCTATAGACGAGAAATTCATGGAATCCACTATTTTATCAAATACCTATTCGACTCTTCTTGTGCAGAAATACGGTCTTGTTCGCGGATAATGGTTTTGTCGTTCGGATTTTGTATCTCTGTACAAGATAGAGGAGTGTCCAGAAATGATCCCAAAGAGATAGGGGTAGTCTATGTAGCGACAGAATTTTCTCATCTCCAATTATTTGAAGCACGTGTGGTAGAGCACTCACCAAATGCGCGACCACCTACATGATGGAACAACATTATTAAATTTAACATGGTAAGCGATCTCGCGTGTGTCCTGTCGTTGGTGAGTAAAGTCGATGTAACAACCTTGGAACTAGCCGAACAATAACCTATGTGGCAGTAACTAGTTCACTTTCGTGTTTTGTCCTAAACAGTTCATTTGTCGCCCTGTATAATAATAACCCCACAGGATATTTCTGTGGCCACATTATAACCCTAAAGGACTTTGTCAACACGACGGCACGCCATGTTACATACAAACAATGTGAGCAATTTACCATGTTGTTACGGGATACAATGTCAGGGGGAATGTCATTCATATCTGCGATTCTCGCCCTCAGGGTGCAATATGTGTTTAGGAAGGTATCAGTTTACTATCAAGTGTTGCCATGGAATCCAATATTCAGCCATGTAACCTGTAAATACTAAAATGCAGTTGTTACGCGCTAACTAAATTAATTTGTACTCGATGTTTCAGCAGAATCCATCTACCTTTATGGGGGGTGGGGGGGGGGGACGACAATTCTATCAGATGTCTACGTAATGTCCAGCTTTTCTTAAGATTAGTAATTTAATATTAAACCGTATTTCTGACGGTCTGTGATTTCCTATCTGTGGGAAAGTGCATATAAAATAATCCCATGCTACATTAAGAAAATGTAGCAGGTTTCCTCTGATGACTATGTATCAGAATTACCAAATGTTTGACATCCAATAGCCGATGATTAATTAATCAATGTCCTCTAGTGGTGTCGTTACACAATTAAAAAAAACCCTTTCTTCTCTTACTTACTATCATCTCTCCCAGTTTCTTTTATCTCTTTTTCTCGGTCGTATCTCTTTCTCTGTCTCTCCGTCTCTTTCTCGGTGTGTGTGTGTGCGTGCGTGTGTGTGTGTGTGTGTGTGTGTGTGTGTGTGTGTGTGTGTGTGTGTGTGTGTGTGTGTGTCTGTCTCTGCCTCTGTCTCTCTGTCTCTCAGTGTATTATTTATATTATATTATTTATATTTGTATAAATGTTTTTCTTTTTGTCTGTCGTTCACATAGGCGCACGGGCGCCCATTGTTGTGGTGGTGGTGAAGGTGGAGGTGGGGGACAGATTGACCTTTATTCATATTAGCATTACTGCCAAACAACTACATAGGGTAGAAAAACAAATCACTACTCATTTTAAAAAGTTTTAGGCAGTCTCATTTTGCCCGAATTTGTGGGGGCGAGCAATTGCCCCTGTCTCGTACGCTTATTGTCTTTTTCTGTACTTGTTTGTCTTTTTTTCTGTCAGTATTTTTCTCTGGCTGTCTTTCTTTCCTGTGTTTCTGTCGTTTTGTCTGTCTTTCTGTATTTTTTTCCCCTGCGCGTGCTGTAACCTCACCGTGGTGCAGGGGTGTAACATTCTCCTTGAGAATGGCCAATACAGCACAAATTGAAGTTTAGAGTAAAAGTCAGTATCTATCTGTGATATTTGTATTTGTATTTTTGCACAGGTTTTTTTTACACTGTTTTTATTTATATCTTGAATTTTTCTGTTGATGTTGATCATCACCTTATTTGTTTCCATTACCATAGTTTGACACCCAATAGCCGATGTATTTTTCGTGCTGGGGTGTCGTTAAACATACATTCATTCATTCATTCATTCATTCATTCTGCATTTCTCCCTACCTCTGTCTTTCTTACCATTCCTTTAACTCCCCCATTTTCTCACTTTCACTGTCTCTGTTTAAACTTGTCAGTACACGATTCTGCCCCCCCCCCCCCCCCCCCACCCCCTAACAAATTAAATCTAAAGTCCAACACAAACCGTGCCGCTCTACATTCTCACGAAAGATGCCTAGCTCGTTCTTTAATCAGGTGGGCGGTACCGTCGGCTTGGCTTCCAAAAGAACGCATGTCGCCGATAGCTGGGAACGGGCAGGTAATTTGTCGACGGCGACGACACCTCTCCCGAAGTGTGAGCGACATAACCCGGGCATTGACGACGCCAAATCAACAATCACACGCGTGAGCAACGTGTGTGTGAACTCTGACCGAACACTCCCGACAGTGCCTGAACAAGACCGAGTAATCTCGCCCCCAATGATGATGGTTATTTCCAAGATTTGTTTTGCACCATTGCTTACGCGCTATCTGAAAAATGTACGGCGGTATTTCTTCAATGTTTTACAGCGTCAGTCAGAAGAAATAGGGATTTAAAATAGGTTTTTGTTTGTATTTGTGGAAGGTTTAGAAAAAAAAGAAAAAAAGAGAAAAACAATTAAGGGTGGTTTTTTTTCAGATTTGAAATCAAGGATTATGATTTAAATGATGATCATGTTGAGGATCAGACAACGTGATCGTACGCTAAGTTACTTTGAAGACACACGATGCAGAATGAGTAGGGGAGGGATATAGCTTTAATATAAGTAGTACGATCGCCAGAGGTGTGATGGTTGACCCTGCATGGACTCGTTTCTTTTACCACCCCAACTCATACTCCACGACTGGTATTTCAATTCAACTTATTTTCGTGCTTATATCCAATTAAGGTTCAAACATGCTGGGCACACACCTCAGTTATCTGGGCTGTTTGTCCAGGATAGTAAGTTAGTGGTTAGCGAGAGACCGGTTGTTTTATTCATGGGGAATGCATATTTATATAGAAGTATAAGGAATCTCTTTTCAGAGCTTTTTCGCTGTGGTGTTGAGGGTTTCTGTCATACTTTAGACCAAGGATAGGACTGGTATGTGCATGTTGGTGTGTTATTGAACCATATATTATAGAAACTCATTTTGATCTCACCCTAAATATATTCAAGTACCCCGGCTTAAAGCAAAATCACTGGACTGCCCTTCTCACGCGTTGGCCCATATGCCCTTTTGCCCCCAAACATATCCTGGATCCGCTCCTGTGAATCCTACTATGTGCAAATTACTAATATATGTTCATCTAATTGTGAGAAAACTAACCGATGTTAGAGGGGTATGTCTAAAGGGGTGGAAGGAATCGTTGTCTTTATCGTTATGAATTGGATTAAAAGGATTCAGAAAATCTTTAAAATACCGAAATTGAGGAAATAATATTTAAAAGTCGTCCAAACGACGGACTAATGTTTTGCACCCCTCAGGTTGGAGTGACCGAGGTGTAGACCGACCGCGCCCCTCAAAACCAACGTCTGCTGGTGTAACTTGGTTCGTAGAATACGTTCACCACTGTGGATACCACAAAGTATATTTTATTTTTAACAATAAGGAAAAAATACATCTTGAAAAAAAAACAAATTACAATAGACCACGGCAAAAACAAATGCCTCAGAGAATAAAAAGCTCCACGGCAATCTCCACGGCATTGCAGGGGTTGCATTCCAAACAGTGTCCTACGATTGGTATGTGAACGCCTGTGGTATGTGATGTCCTGTCTATGAGAAAATACATATAAAATACCCCTTTCTGCTAATGGAAATACGTAACGGGTTTTCGTTGATGATGTCAGAATTACCAAATGCGTGAGGGACAAGTCGATGATTAATAAACCATTGTCCTTAGCGGGTGCAGTTAAACAAAAGAAACTAACTTTCTTCTAAATTAAAGAAACACTGCCAGATGATTGTAAGAAGAAGAAGAAGAAGAAAAAGAAGAAGAAATACATCAGGGATGTTTAACTTCAGTCCAGAGGCGGTGTCTATTTCAGTCGGTAGAGCACTCATCTGCGGTGCTTTCGTCACAGGATCGAACCTCCTCGCTTGGGTTTTCCCATTCCAACCAGTTCCATATCAGTGGGAAAGCACTTTAACGAGATCCCTTGCTACTAATGGAAAAATGTATCGGGTTTCTTCTGAAGACTACGAGTAAAAGTTACCAAATGTTTGACATTCAATAGCTGACGATTATAAATCAGTTAGATCTAGTGGTGTCGTTAAACAAACACAAAACACAATAGACACTCCAGTCATGTCATTATTTGATTAGCAGCTATTATGGGTGAAACAATATTGTAATTACACCGATTGCGCCATATGACCAGACCCTTAGATGATGGCTTTACAAAACAATATTAAAAACCACGGACCAAAAACGCTGCCATATTCCGTCACACTATAGAATGACAAATCTCTCATTGGCACTTTCTCATAGTCGATAAACAATGATTGCAATGTGGGCTTCTGGCGAGAATCGATCCCATGACTTATCACTCTTCGGGAGGGCGCATCTAACTTTCTCACTTATGAATAATAAAACCTGGCCGTTCTAACCATTGTCTGTAAGTAAGTCTGTGTCCACATGGTTGGTAGCCCATTGTCTGCGAATGCGCGTGTTTGTACTTGAAACACCAGACCACGACTGGACGCACAGTCATAGTAATAGGAATACTGTCTGGTGACCCGTGGTTAGTCCAGAAACAAGAGACCGGTTCACTCGCAGCGGCGTCCCCTAACCAACGAGCACATTATGTGAGGCTTGGACCCGACAATCGCTTGGGATGTTACGTCACCTATTTCATAACCCTTCTTGTCGAATAGAAACTAATTGAGTGCGAAGCAGGCCAGCGTTATTTACTTATTACCTTCGCGGCTTACACAACCGCCAACAGCACGTGCATTCGTTGGGTTTTTACCTCGAAACCTAGCGCTTAGAGCTTGCTTAAGACATTTTTTTTTCAGTATCCACTATTAATGCAAGGTTAATAAATTTATAATTACAATTCCATCCATTAAATCGACAAGAATCCATACTTTGAAAGTATTGATGAATTTTTGCGTAGTTGTCAAGGAAAAACTGGCCACATCCCAAACACCTTATTCCCTGCTAGTCCGGCGACCAATCAGATGATTCGACTCTTACTAGCGGGCTCACAGTTCAACAAGTGTCACTCGGAGTGACCACTGGTCAGATATATCATCGGCAGATTGACGAGTAGTCGGTGCAGTGTCGACAGGCCGTAAAACATAAAAATCTACAGGTATGTGCATTTTGCATCTATTACCGACCATCACCTGTTTCCGGTGTTATGCTACTTTTATCTAATGTCTACGTAATTGCGAGAGTACTTGAAACGCTAATAATTGTTACGTAGGTCTTGTATTACGCGCTCGTGTACGTTACGTAAGGCATTCAGACAGGGGTGGTGGTTTTGTTTTACATCACCCCATCGAATAACAGGTTGGGTCATTGTTATATCACAGTATTTGCCTTTGTTCCCGTCTACCTATGTAAGTATTCTTACGAAGCGCAATTTCCAGCCGTTGCACAACAACAAACAAACTTGGTTTCATTTCGTGAACGGAATCACATTCACCGCTGTCGTTAAGGAACTATGTGGTGGTGGATGTTGTTGTTGTCATTTTACTTTTGTTTATTTTAGATTGTGTAATTATTATTATTTATTTATTTGTGTTGTAATCTTGTTATGATTGTCTTGGTAATGTTTCCAAAGCGTAATACTAATTTCTGTTCGAAATTTTTTAAAGTTACATGATAGTTTTACTAATAAAATGAAATGTTTGTGATTATTTTATTTCATTTATTCGTTTGCATACTCTAAAAATAAGTTTTTTAGAAGACAAAAAAAAAAGTCGATTCGTGTAATATTTTTACGCGTTTTTCCTTTTCTTTTCCTATTATAAAACTGCGTCACGGAACTTACTTGATACACGTTAAATCATCAACAAAAACATTATAAATCAAAATATTCAATTTTCTTTTTCCGGATTGTATCTTCATAATGAAATAATAATACATATTTGTGACGAGCGTTTCTTATAATAATTAAAATAAGAACCAAGCCCAACAATATCAAACATGAAAAATGTATTAAATGAATTTATTAAAAAAATCATATTTTTGTCTTACAAAATTTATATAAAATCATATGTCAATTATCTTAAGTTGTCCTAATATGTTTATTCAAACACCAAAAACACAATGTGTCTAATTTTTCTTGTGAATTTTTTTTATCGAAGCAATATTTAATGCTATTTTATAGAAAGGAAAACTAGTTACAACCTTAACAAATTTTCAAATGTGAAATTTGAATAATTAATTAGTCAAAAAAACTGTATATGTTGTGCGTCCATATGAGGTTCCATTTTGATATTCAGATTTAATATGCAGAGTTCCGTTAGTCATGCATGGTGTAATGTAGAATACCTTCATTGCTATAAGAATACGCGTACAACATTTTATTTTCTTAAATACTTGTTCTGATTTTATTAAAATCAATTATTTTTAATTTACTTCTGAATTAAAATATTTATTTATTTATTTAACCACATGCGCACACAATATAGTTCATAAAATTTCAATATACTTGTATTTAAATATCCAATTTGTAGATATGGTTGTTACATGTATAAAATTAAAAAGATAACTGAAATTTCTACATTATGTCAAGTTACTGCGTTAAAATTAATAAGACCACTCTTTTGATAACAATCATAAACATGTATTTTAAAGCATAAACGAATCGAATGCTTTCTATCGTTGGGATCGTTATGTACAAATATATTGTTACTATAATACCCATTGCGCTTCTTATAGACCCCCACCCACACATGTTATTCACTTCCAGGTCACCAAAAATGTGACCTTTGGCGGAATTCTCTATCCCACTTAGCGAAATAATAAGACGCCCACCTATACCCCCCGCCATTACCCCCGCCTTTTAAACACCCTATGATTTTGACCCTGTTCTTTGCAATGGGCGTAATTCAATAATTAAATTAAACTGAGACTGATCTTAGCGGACACTGTTTAAAATATTATGTCTTTTATTGAGACGTGTTCTACACAGGCAGGTTTATATCCAGTAAGTATATGACTGCGTATAGTTCATCGTGCATATGCCATTAAGACAGCTAAGACTGTTTTATTTGTTATTCAAATCTTTGCTAAAGAATTTGATATTCATTAAATTGCAGTTTGAAAGAGATCAATATAATACTTCTTGTTTCACACAGCCGTCGGAAGATGCCACCCAATGTAGGTAGGGGGCTATTAACATTATTCAAGATTTCGAGATTTATTAAACAACACTCAGACATATTACAATGTGTAACAAACGGACATTTTTAAATACATAATTAGCATACACGACAAGAACAGGCTTCAACATAGTAGTATCTATAGTTAACATAGAGCCTTTTAAATGAAAGGAACGCATGTTTTGGCCACCTCAAGTTCAGAGTTGGAGTGGGACGATATCGTCACATATCCATCCGTTTCCGACATCTTTGTATAATTGTTTGTGGATTTTCTAATTTCATATACAGAAATACAAATTTATTGTCGTTGAGATCGCGACCATTGGATACATAATTATAATTAATAAATGTAGTTTATTTGTGTTTGTGTAGAAACTGTTTATATTATACATATTTCTTTTATTAATACACAATAACGTTATCATTATTTTAGATATATTTTCTTCGACATTATACAGTGTAAAACTTATATACCACTTGCCCATTATTAGTTGGTGTTTTTTTACATTACCCAATTTTGAGTATTATGATTAATATTGCAAATTATTAATGGTTTTCTTTCGACATAAGTTTAGGAACAATAGTTTGTTAATATCATTTAATGAGAATTGTGTAGCCAGTTTGAATACAAAGATACATAACTGGCGGCTAATTTGGTATTGAAGTAAGCCAGAAGATGCGAGTGTTGTCTTTAAGAGTTAATTTTTGTTAATCCGCAAACAGTAGACGTAAAATTATTCTTAAAAAAACCCCGCGAAAACCACGGCTATGAAAAACAAAAATATAATTCCCCGTAATCAGTTGGTACCAATCAGTAGCCGAATTAACTCTACGGTGCTGCGAAATATTCTTTAGATGGTTTGTAATGAACTGAAGATTAGCATACCAAGGTAAGAAACTAGCGATGTCGTCAACAAAGGCCCGCGACAAAATCTATATAATATACCCAAAACAAACACTTTCTAGTTGTATAGTTTTAATTGCCAAAATTGTTTGGATTGACCTATTCTTGGAGATAATTTGATCTTAATTTTTCAGTAGATCCAAACAAACTCGTTCATAGCAATCTACTTAACATACGCAAAGTTAATGAAGAGTAAAAAAGACCATTTGATAATTCGTTTCATATTATGTGAACAACTGCACGGCTTTAGATTGCATCAAAGTCGACGTGATAAATGTTGTGTCCAAAACACATCTGCCCAAAATCATGTCTAAATTGACCATAAACATGCTGACCTCAGAATATTTCACATCAAAACCACTGAAATGTTAAATTTAATTATATAGATGAAAATAACTTAAAATACATTTCTGTCAGCTCCACAGCAGCTGTTAATGACAGTACTGAACTAAACCGGCCTTCATGCATTCAGAAAAGACAAAAGTCCCCGCTGTGTCCAAATTAGTTACATGTTGTTTTGTACTAGTACTTGTCATTTTGTTCTTAGCGAGATAATTTTGGATAATAACAATAAAAAAATGTTATAATATTTTAGTTATTAGAAAGTTCCTTCCGATGAATTACATATTTTGTTGGTCTTTCTCGACACTTGCAACTTGTTATTTAACAAATAGCCATCAGAAGTATTGTATTTTGAACTATTAAAATATTAGACAAAAAGTTACATCATTTTGGATGATAATATAGTTTATAATTCTTTGAAATAACATTTTCTGTTTGCCATTCTAATACGTTTATACACATATTTATCTGGTCGTATCTTTCAATACAAATGTATGCAGATTTAGTCTTATCAAAGTAGGCCGTACTTATTCAATCAGATACAACTCCAAAACCTCTGTAAGTTTGAATGTATCCATCGTAATATAAGACAACTCCACGGTGATAGTAAATTGCAAGTTTTTCAAATATTTTATTTTGTTTATATTTGTACCATATGTCTACATATTTAACTGGCAATATTAATTTAATAGCATGGACGCAAACATTTTGAAAATATTTATAAATGCGCGGTCAGTCTAGGATGGACCCCTGTCGGTGGGCCCGTTGGACTGTTTCTCGTTCAAGTCAGTACTCCACAACTAGTGTAACAAAGACCGTGGTATGTACTATCCTGTCTGTGGGATGCTGCATTTACAATACCTCTTGCTGCTAATCGGAAAGTGAGGGTCGATCGGCAAAGGGTTTCCTCTCCCATTATATCTGTGTGGTCCTTAACCGTTTGTCCGGCGCCATATAACCATAATTAAAATGTGTTAAATAAAACGCATTCTTTCCTTATTTAAAAAAAAATAAAAATTTAGATAAAATTTGTAAAACTGTCAACAACACGGTGACGCCCCCACACGACTGAAAGGTGATACTAATGCGCAGACATATTAAGACATCTCCATTGAACTTTCGTCTCTTTCCGCGTCTACAATAGACCTACCATTATTGTTTACATGTATAATTTGACGCGCGGATATCTATATACCCACTGTATAATAATATATAACACTTATGTCCAGTGAACTTTGCGTGAACTCTTTTGAGTGTGGGGTCAGATTAAACTCAGACGAGGGAGTGGACTTGTGGGTACTTGATTATCGTCGTAAGTCACGTGTTGTCGAGAGTAGCGTGCTCTTTGTTTCACAGGCCATGCAGAGAGATAGTGAAATGAGTCAAATATGTACCCGGAAACTGTTAATATTTCTTGTTGAACACGTGGTTTTGTAAAGTTTCTGCTTAGCGAACACGTGGTTTGGTTCACCAGAGAATATGACAGATGGATATGATACATGGACAATATTTAAATTAACCAGACTAAACTTATGTGGTGATTAACCAGACTAAACTTATGTGGTGTTTTTGTCTGTTATGATATACCTTTACGCAAAACCAAAATCTGTTATTTGAATCATATATTTTATATATATTATATTATATTCAAAACCGGATTCAACTTTGTTCTATTAGAATTTTAACGTGTTTACTCAAACTGAATGTACACCATAAGAAAACCTACTTACTCGTATCTTTTAGTCCTATCATATCTGTTAAAGTCAACAATTATCTTCGAATTGTATTTGGATCTGGACATTTACTCACAATTAAAAACATTTCTTTATTCGTGTTTCATTTAGACCTGAATGAAAACATGAAACTTCATTCATGCTTTTCATTTTCTTTAAAGCTTAATTCAAAGACAAAGTTAACTTAAGTCTTTAAGTTCTATCAAAATAGTATTAAAAGCAAAACAATAAATATTTGGGAAGGTGGGGTTGGGGGTGGGTATAAAGAAAACAAAAACCCAAATTTCTGTATGTAAAACAAGTTCTATCAAAATAGTATTAAAAGCAAAACAATAAATATTTGGGAAGGTGGGGTTGGGGGTGGGTATAAAGTAAACAAAAACCCAAATGTCTGTATGTACAACAAGTTCTATCAAAATAGTATTAAAAGCAAAACAATAAATATTTGGGAAGGTGGGGTTGGGGGTGGGTATAAAGAAATAAAAAAAACCAAATTTCTGTATGTACAACAAGTTCTATCAAAATAGTATTAAAAGCAAAACAATAAATATTTGGGAAGGTGGGGTTGGGGGTGGGTATAAAGTAAACAAAAACCCAAACTTCTGCATGTAAAACAATTATGAATTGCACCATTGAATCTAATTGCATAGTGAAAATCATGATATAACGTTTAAATACTGAATATGACTACTAGAAGTATTAATAGTATATATAATATTTGTCTTGCGTTTGAAACTGCATTAAGACAAACTACGAAACATTTATAGCAGCAGATGAAAAAAGAAGTATATACGCATGCTCACATAAATACCTCAAGTAAAAAAATGGACAAATATTTTGGAAAGTAACACGTCTGCTATAACAAAAAATGGAGGGAAATAAACACCGTACTAAAACAACTTTAAAACATTCTTTTACTACTGAATTTTATGTTAGTACGCCGTGCATATGTAAATCGACCATAACAGGTTTCATGTACAAGTGTAGAAAAGAAAGATGAAAAACAATTTCTGAATTTTCTTCTCTTCAGCCTTGTTTGATAACCGTTTAAAAATACTTATATATATATTATTACGTCAATAATAGCATTTACAAATGATGACCTTTTTATTGTTAAAAATGGCAACAATATTCGTGGGTTTAATATAATTAGTTTTGATTTTATTTGGCATTAGTAAAATATTTCATAGGATGGATAGGACTGATTGTAACTTTAAACATACGCGTACGGGCTCCCATCTTTGTAGGGGGTGTAAGTTTAAGCACAGGCGTACGCGATCCCATTTTTGTGGGGGAGGGGGGGGGGGGGGCAGGCTGAGTTTTCCCCCAATTAAACGAAAATGCCCGAATCTGGATAAGTTACTCGTATTAGCATTACTACCAAACGGCTATATAGGGTTGAAAACGAATCATTACGCATGTTACATGATTACAATTTACAACTAATACTGTGGGTAGAATGATGAGAATACATGGTAAAAAGTTCTCAGGCAAGCTCGTTTTGCCCGAATATCTCTATCTTTCTTGCCCAAATTTGAGGACTGTGTCCAGGCCCCTGAAAGTGACAGAACCTAGTTTTTAAAGGCTAAGGCGTATGTTTCACTGTTAGATTATCCATTTCCGTACATTCGAAGTGGTTTTGGCCATTGTGGTGTGTCTAATGGAACAAAATACATTGTTTTCATTTTTTTTTTTAAAATAACGCACGTGCGTCTGAGAAGTAATGGTTATGGAGACGGGTTCTAGTCTATTTTTAAGGGTATTTCACGGTGTCAACGTCACACACTCTTGTTTCACTTTGTTGTAACTTTACCCAAATGTGTTACAGGTTTGTAGATTTAACTAAACTTAGTGTCCGTTTTTACGTGTTGAAACTAGTGTCTGCGACTTTTAAGGTTCAACAAGTGTAATTACTTTGAATGTGTTTGAGTGATATAAGGAGCATGGAGGGGCTAGGTCGGACTTTTACTACACTGGCATTAAGAGACTCACACCGGACTGCCCTGTGGGTATCCTCACACTCTTTACCCTTCCCACACGGCCCGTGTTGACCATCATGCTTCGGTTACTTCCCAGTAAGAAAGTAAACATAACCTGTACTCCGGCGAGAAACGTACATTATTGGAGATAAGGCTAAAACACGCATGGTCGCTTTACAAGACAAATGGCTCAAACTCGCGTTCGGACAGCCCACACAAAAACACTCCTCAAAAGGAACAGCATTTTAATATTGTGTTTCGACCTCGGACAGCCCTAATACAAAACGCTCCTCACAAGCTAAAAACCGTTTTAATATTGTCCCCGTCCGTTTTGCTTTACAATGAGCAACGCTTGTTGTGAGTGTTTTTCAAAATTTCAATATTATCGTCGCTTCTGCTTGTGACCTATCTGGCCTCTTTGTGACCCCAACACAGGATAGACAAGCCCTGAAATCGCGTTACTCGTTGAGGACATATTATATTGTTAAGAGAGAAAACGCCGATTAAAATTCTTCGAGAGATTATATGCTGCAGTGACCTTGGTGGTGACTAAGCTAATAGCAGGAAAGGAGTGATTTAAAAACAAATTAATTACACCCCAGCACATTGTCTTACTAGCGGTTATTTAGAGGTCTGACATAATTGTATGTTAATTACGACACGTGATCCAGGGAACATTAATTACGACGTTGGCTTTAGAGAACGAATATGAGAGAGGAAACGAAACCCATTGCTGCCATGCATGATACTATTACCTAAACCTAGCTTGAATGTCCTCTAGGCATATTTTGTTTATACATGCATGTGACGACAAATGACATACGAGCTAATTAGCGCCCAGAGGTATTTATATGTACTTTTCTATCCAGAACAGTGGGTACCACGGTTTTTGATATACCAGTGCACTCGCTAAAACGGGGAATAACATGATGGATCCAAGCTGATGGGCAGATCCAGGGACCCATCGCAGATCAAACAGAAACTCTACCACCAAACTCCGTCCATCCGTCTCTTTATCTTTTAAATACGGGATCTAGCTCAGCTGGTACAGCGCTCGCCTGAGTTGCTTGCGTTATAGGATCGAATCACCTCAGTGGACCCATTCTCTGATTGGTTTTGTCCCCCTTCCCAACCAATGCACCACGGCTGGTATATCAAACGCCGTGATATGTGCTGTCCTTAATTAGAATCGGACGTAAAAAATGGGTGGGTTTTTAATTTTGAATTTAGCCCGCCTTGGATTAGTGGTGTCCTGTCTGTGGAAAGTGCATATAAAACTTTATTAATAGATCTTTTGCTGCAAATGGAAAACTGTATCGGGTTTCCTCCAAGACCACATGTCAAAATTACCAAATGTTTGACATCTAATAACTGATGATTAATAAATCAATGTACTCTAGTGGTATTGTTAAACAAAACTAATTGAAACTTTTGTCCCTGTTTTGCGCTTTGTCTTTCTCTGCGTACATCTGTCTACTATCGCTGTTTGTTTGCATGTTACACGTTCTTACAACAATAACACAGTCCGGAAAGCATAACGTAACCAGTCATCCGAGCCGGCCAGTTTCTAGTGTCGGGAAGTAGAAAACCGAGCATATCAACTGCTCCCTCTGGTGTGTTACGCAAACGACTCGTCTGATAACACGACTGGTTTACACTCGTTATGCAAATCGTGACGTAACCGTGACCCGAATTAACGTAATATGAACATATATTATGCTTTGGGTGACACATTTGTTTATAAACACGTAAGCCTTATGTATGAAGATTACGCCACAGGCTGTAACATACCTATGGGGTAATATGTCTTATGTACCGGTGATTGCGTCACAGACACTTTGTCCCGGTAGCTTGAGGTCATAGTAAGAACATTATATTTATAAATTATGCTGAATGTGATACGGTTTAATGTAAATATTATTTTACTGTTTAACTTTGATTAACTCTTTTAATTACAGTTATTAAACAAATAAATACCCCCCCCCCCCCCAAAAAAAAAAAAAAAACCCCAAAACAAACACAATTTTTTTTTCTTCTAATATTTCACCTTATTGTAATGGTCAACTGGATTTAAAAAGAGAGATCCTTTGAAGTTCAAAGATTAGTTTAACATTACAATTAGATTTTATTTGAGATTATACTTATTAGAGAGCTGCACAAAATATACTAGTCACTCTTACTTTTGTAAAAGTAATGTACTTTTTGTTGGTTTCAATTTTTAATAATACTAACTTACATAATAATATATTTTCTTACATACACGTTGGTGATAATATCATTCGTAATATTTTATAACACACCTATACATGTGATACACATTTAAAGACATACGACTGGCTGCTCCTAGGTGACGACCAGGTCGCGACAACCATCCAATGAAAAAGGTATAATAAAAATCGATTACTCTGACCTAAACCTAAAATCGATTTGTCTGTGACGAATAAGCTAACTTCAATCACTAGAGTAGTAAATATGTTTTAGTTGGAAAATACTTTAAATTTATTTTAAACCTAGTTTTATGATGGTTTGTAAGTACAAAAATAAACAAACTTCATTCGTGTCCGATAGTTACCATTTATTTTACAACTCGTTGTTTAAAAACGTATCTAACTTGCTTGAATCGCTAGTTCGATACGTTTTAAAACGACTCGTTTTAAGATAAATGGTGCCTAAACGGCCACTCGTGTATTATTCTCTGTATAATATATTATAACAATGTACGTTAACTAAAATAACAGGAATACGCGTATACTGGACATAAATACTAGTATTTCCACAAATAACCACTGTCACATATTACTAACAAAGTTGCAGTACTTCTCGACCTAGAACCCGGAAGCGGGTCATTGTGTACGAGGCAATGATAAGAAATGTTTGCTTATATTTGAACAATAACATAACGAACATGATAAAAATTATAAGAATAATTTGCAGAATAATCTCCACCATAAAATCCCGTGAAGTACACTAAATCTGAATAATGTATTTGAGATGTAAAAACCAAATAAATAGAATATGCTCTTGTGCAATACATGGGCCCATTGGGCTATTTCTCATTCGAGCCAGTGCACCACGACTGGTATATCAAAGGCTGTGGTATGCACTAGCCTGTCTGTGGGATGGTGCATATTAAAACAAAACCTTGCTGCTAATTGAAAAAGAATAGTCCATGAAGTGGCGACAGCGGGTTTCCTCTCTCAATATATGTGTGGTCCTTAACCATATAACCGTAAATAAAATGTGCTGAGTGCGTCGTTAAATAAAAAATTTCCTTCCTTCTTATGCAACACTTTACATAATATATTGAATTTTGTTGAGAAATCAAATTGCAATTACTTTTTTTTCAAAGTTAAAAATAATATATTTATTGATGCCTCTGAATATAATGTTATGTAATATATTGAGAGCGTGAGTGCTCTAACTGTTTTTTACAACTTAAATTATGAAAGTAGGCCACCCCTACTTTTTTTTTTTTTTTTTTTTGGGGGGGGGGGGGGGGGGGGGTGTGTGTGTAAAAATTTAATATTCATTGCGCAATTGTAGCTTTATTTTAGCTTAAAATAAATATTTGTGTAACGACACCTCAACAAATAATTCCATCTGGTATAAATGTTTTGCGAATTATTAAATAAAAACTCGTTGCCGCGTCATAAGCTATTCCTTCTAGTAACAGCAAATAAAGTAAGTCTACCGAGGGTATTGATAGTTAATCCTATCCAGGAGCGAGACGTAGCCCATTGGTAAAGCGCTCGCTTGATGAAAAATAACCCTAAAGCATTTTACAAAAAATTTAGTAAATCTAAAAAAGACCATAACTGTGATATAACAATAGACACATTTATGAATCACTTTAAAAACCTAGCTTGTTCTACACAAAACGATGATACATAAGGGACTAACGACTGCACTAATCAAAATAACCAAGCCATATACGAAGAATTAGATAAGCGTATTACCGAACATGAGATCCTATATGTGTTAAGCAAAGCTAAGCGTAACAAAAGCCCCGGCATTGATGGCCTATTATATGAGTTGTTCGCTGAATGTAAAGATATAATGCTGCCTATACTATGTAAACTTTTTAATGTTATTTTAGACTCTGGCATCTTTCCAGAAAATTGGTGCAATGGCACAATTATTCCTGTGTTTAAAATGGGTGATAAAAATGATGTAAATAATTATAGAGTTATCACGCTCATGAGCCACTTATCAAAATTGTTCACAACAATTTTAAACAATAGATTATTGAATGCGAGTTCAACCTACAATATTATATCTGATGCTCAGTTTGGGTTTAAGCCCGGTTTTAGCACAGTTGACGCTATTTTTGCTCTGCAGAGTCTTATAACTATGACACTTGGCAGTAAGAAAAGCCTCTATTGTGCTTTCATTGACTTTAGTAAAGCATTTGATACAGTTGAGCATAAGGCATTGTGGATAAAAATTTATAAATTAGGATTAAATAGTAAGCTTGTAAATGTTGTAAAATCAATGTATGGTCAGATAAAATCATGTGTGAAATATCAGGGAAATATATCTGAATCCTTCTGGTACAAATCCGGTCTAATTCAAGGAGAAGCTCTTTCGCCATTCTTGTTTTCTTTATTTGTTAACGATCTAGAAATGGAACTGTTAAATTCCACCGACCGACTATATGAGTTTAATATGCTTCATCTCTGTCTACTGATGTATGCCGATGATGCAGTATTGTTTTCCGAAAGTGTGCCTGAATTGCAGAGTATGTTAGACACTTTGTATATATACTCAAATAAATGGAATTTAAAAGTAAATATTAATAAAGTAAAATCGTAGTATTCAGAAAAGGTGGAAATGTGAAACCTGAAGAAAGGTGGACATACCACGAAACCGATTTAGAAATTGTTGACAGTTTTAACTGTCTTGGGGTCTGTCTTCATTATAATGGAAACTTTAATACCGCTCAGAAGGTAATATGCAACCAAGGTAGAAAAGCTATGGCTGCTCTATTTGGTAAAACTAGTAACTATTTCTGAAATGCAGAAACATTCACTGTTTGATACATATGTTAGTAGTATTTTAAATTATGGCTGTGAAGTTTGGGGTTTTAACAAAGCAAATAGTCACGAGATCCTACATTTACAATTCTGTAAACGTATTTTAGGCGTGAAAAGGAGCACTACTAACATGATGGTCTATTTTGGACTAGGTAGATCACCTTTGTACATAAGTAGGAACATTCGTATGGTTAAATATTGGATAAATTTGTTGAATACAGATAACTGTATTTTGAAAGAGTGTTATAACACCCTATATGACGAGTGCATAAGAAAACCACGTTCTGTTAACTGGGTTAGTCAAATAAGAGACCTGCTTCTCACTAATGGTTTTGGTCACATATGGTATGATCAAAATGTTGAAAATCGCAATACATTTATATCACTATTCAAACAGAGAATGACTGATCAGTTTATCCAATCTATGTATGCTGTATTCAACAATTCTCCAAAATGTCTGTTATACAAATTCGTTGTTAATAATTATTGCTTACAACCTTATCTTCAGAAACCTATTGCCTTGAAATACAAACATATTTTAAGTAAATACAGATTATCTTCCCATAATCTCTTTTTAGAAACGGGCAGATACCACAATATTGACAGGAATAATAGAATTTGTCGTCTATGCAATATGAATGTTGTAGAAGACGAATATCACTTTGTTCTAGTGTGTCCTTTCTTCAGTAACATAAGAGATAAATATATTAAACCTTTTTATTACAATAAACCATCAACATTTAAATTAACGCAACTACTGTCCAGCGACAATTCAAAACAGCTAATTAAATTGTGTAAGTATTTGAAAACTGCTACCACGCATAGAACAGACAACATTGATACATGGCATATGTTATTATTGTATATTATTGCTATGCATGCATTACCCATTTACTATAGAATTTTATCGTTTGTAACCCGATGCTACATACCATTCCCCGCAGTGTGCACATTATATTATTTTATATATAAATATGTATGTATGCCTACAAAATGTATATTTTTTGGCAAAAATAAAATGTGTGTTTATTATGATGCGCGATCGGTGTGGGTTCGATTCCCGTCGGTGGGCTCACTGGGTTATTTATTGTTCCAGCCAGTGCACCACGACTGGTATATCAAAAGCCGTGGTATGTGCTATCCTGTTTGTAGGATGGTGCATATAAAAGATCCCTTGCTGCTGATGGAAAAAAATGTAGCGGGTTTTCTTTCTGGGACTATATGTCGGAATTACCATGTTTGACACCCATAAGCCGGTGATTGATAAATCAATATGCTCTAGTGGTGTCGTTAAACAAAACAAACTTTTCTTTCGATCCTACCCAGCGATCTGCCGTTAGTTTACAGACTTCCCGATCCGATTTCCACGATGAATACAATAATGCAAATTACTAGTCCGGATCTGCGTGCCGGTTTATATATACACACATTACGGATGATTTAATTGTATTTTAGGTTTAAAAAAAAGAGGAATTAATGTTTCTCTTACGAGATTAACTAGAGTACCAAACAACTAACGGTATAACCCCCGGTAACCACAGTCGGAGAGTGGTGTACAATCGCATAGGAACTGCGGACTATTTTGAAACGTGAGTACCACACCTTTATTGTACATTTGGCATTTGTAGTACATGTATAATATATGTGCTGGTATTATGTCCAAAACTGGTTCGTATTACAATTCGTCATTGATTCATTACAGTATACAATAAATATTTGTCACTACAGTTCGGTTATAAAGTAAAATTCTATGCATGTGTCTCAAATTACTCGAATAAATGTTGAATACAAATATTTCAAGTTAATAGTGAAGGTCATACCTAATGGACGAAAGGGGAGCTATTTGCCTCTCACACAAAAATACAAAGATAGACATGTACAATATATGGGAGAAGATATTTTGAATATTTAATTATACAGTGGCGGATCTAAAGGGGCCCCCAGGGGTCTACCCCCCAAAAACATTGTTTTGCAACAGTTATATTTTTATTTTTTTATCTTATTTTTTTACGTTGGAGAATCCGAGGAATATCTTCGTCACCCACAATGGATTTTCTGGAACCGCCAATGTATTATTTTGTACATACAAAACTATTAACCTCAAGGATATTTTTGGCTTCTTCCTCACTTTTCATCTACCATTTATGCTATCACGGCTGTAGCCTCATATTATATATAGATGTTAAATTTTAGCACGAACGTACGAAGCCCTCTCCTTGGGGTATTTTTAACAACTTACTTCTTACATGCAATCTCGTTCCAGCCAGTGCACCACGACTGGTGTATCAAAGGCCATGGTATGTACTATCCTGTCTGTGGAATGGTGCATATAAAAGATCCCTTGCTGCTAATCGGAAAGAGTAGCCCATAAAGTGGCGACAGCGGGTTTCCTCTCTCAATATCTGTGTGGCCTTTAACCATATGTCTGACTCCATATAACCGTAAATAAAATGTGTTGAGTGCGTCGCTAAATAAAACATGTTTTTTTTTTTTTTTCTTACATTCAAATGAACAACTATTTTTAAAGCCGTGAGAGTCGGTCACCCAGGATTCGTTTCTTATTATACTGTCTAGATGAGCTGAAATATTTTAACATGCTCACCACTATGGTTTCGAACATACTGTCTAGCAAAGAATTCCAAAATGTCGCGGAGGAAAGAAAACAAAATCGCGTAAAGGGGTTCGTCTGTCGCTAGCAGAATCTCAAAAATTTATCTTACGTGTCTTTATTTTAAACTTTATTATCATTCTTATATCTAAATAACACACACGCGCGCGCACACACACACACACACACACACACACACACACACACACACACCACACACACACACACACACCTCAGCTATCTGGGGTTGTTTGTAGCAACAGCTCAGGGTTGTCTATACTCAGTATTAGACCATCTTCAATGAAACGATAATTTATACATCACGCGAATACCTTATTTTACATGTGACAGTTAAAAAGTTTGTTTTGTTTAACGACACCATTAGAGCACATTGAATGATTAATCACCGGCTATTGGATGTCAGACGTATGGTTATTTTGACAGTCATAGAGAGGACACCCGCTACATTTTGTTTCCATTAGTAGCAAGGGATCTTTTATATACACCATCCCACAGACAGTATAGCACATACCACGGCCTTTGATATACCAGTCGTGATGCACTGGCTGAAACAAGAAATAGCCCAATGGGCCCACCGACGGGGATCAATCCTACACCGACCGCGCATCAAGGCGAGCGTTTTACCACTGGGCTACGTTCCGCCACCTTACGCATGTGACAGATGCTATTGCATACAATGTATTACCTCCTACTTGAGTTAAGCGACAAATATATGGGGGAAACCTGCTGTTTTATCGAGCGTTAACAAGGTATCATTTACTTTCATGTTTTATTAATCTTGTAAAAATGGGAATTAAATTTATGTTAAACGCTGCTCTCTATTATTGAGCGGTCGGCTCAACCTGTTACAGACAGGTAAAATTGTCCGCGCCGCACCTGCCGTAGATCGTTCAGGTGTGTTGTCAGCTGGGCTCGCCATCACACATCGACTAACAAGATCACTAGTTATTGTGTACGGGGGTGTGGGGGTGTGGGGTTGTCGGACATGTTATATATTTATTAACAATGCCCGTAGTGAAAAGAGCACCCACCTGCCAAAAATGATACATTACACGTGAAAAACCCTCTAATCCGTAAAAAGTACGGTTTAAGAGGTTCTTTTCTGTATTTATATTTAAATAGGAACCGTCAGAAACGTCCAGGTTTTTAAAATAATAATAATAATAACAATAACAATAACAATAATAATAATAATAATAATTATTATTATTATAGAGAATTCCTGTTTACTGAAGGTCTTTTTTTTTCTTCTTTTTTTTTGTGGGGGAGGGGTAGGTTTAGTTAGTGTGAGCAGATATCTACCGATTTGAGATCGATACCCGTCGATGGGCCCATTGGTCTATTTCTCGTCCCATCCAGTGCACTATGACTGGTATATCATAGGCCGCGGTGTGTGCTGTCCTGTCTGGGATGGTGCATATGAAATATCCCTTGCTACTAATGGAAATATGTCGCGGTTTCCTTTCTAAAACTGTCAAAATTACCAAATGTTTTACATCCAGTAGCCGATGATTAACAAATCAATATTTATTTATTTATTTATTTATCTATTTATTTATTTATTTATTTATTTGTATTTCTTCTTCTTCTTCTTCTTCTTCTTCTTCTTCTTCTTCTTCTTCTTCTTCTTCTTCTTCTTCTTCTTATTATTATTATTTATTCTTTTACTAAATATCAGAAAGCAGGGCAATTATATGTTATGTAGGTTTTTTTTCGGTTTCTTTTTCTAGTGTTAAAAATCCATTCAGAGCTTCATACCCACAGTACCAACATGTCAGTTTGGTCTTGAACGGCAATTTGCACATACTTACAGTTAAATAAGCCTAACAAATAAAACATGTGAGTGCCGCGGGTTGCGGCCCAAGCGGAAATACCTGCCTACCATTTAGCGGAATAAATGCGGTACACGCGCCGATGATTCCCGCGCGCCAGACTTTCAGCTTTCGTAGGGACAGATCACTAATTATGAGGGAAAGAAAAACAAAACTTTTTTGTTTGACGACACCACTAGTACACATTGATTTATTAATAATCGGCTATTGGGATGTCAAACATTTGACAATTTTGACATATAGTCTCAGAGAGGAAACCCGCTACATGTTCGTTAGTAGCAAGATATCTATTATGTGCACCATTGATTTATTAATCATCTGTTATTGTATGTAAAACATTTGATAATGCTAGGGTCAAACTATCAACTATCACGATGGAGTTTGCTAATTCGCCGGTTGCGTTGTACTTACCGAACTTACGATGGGTGTATTCAGATTAACAACTAATCGGTCGTGGTGTGGATGGTATTTATACCCAATGAGAGAATGGGTCCACGAGAGGCAAATGTGTTTCAGGTTTGTAGATTAACTAAACATAGTGTTAATTTTCACGGCTTTACCACTGGGCTACGTCCGGCCCCTGAATGCAAAAAGAAAATTGCCGTTGCCGCATGAGCTATTCTTGCCTGAATATTTAACTTTTAGGAATATGTTATAATACTACATTTTCATTAACATGATAGCACATACCATGGGCTTTGATCTACAGGTAGTGTAATACTGGTTGAAACGGAAGGTAACTCTGAAACTGATCAATATTACAGAGAAATATAGAC
Source organism: Gigantopelta aegis (assembly GCF_016097555.1). NCBI lineage: Eukaryota > Metazoa > Mollusca > Gastropoda > Neomphalida > Peltospiridae > Gigantopelta > Gigantopelta aegis. The sequence goes on from NC_054701.1 coordinate 77,153,833, forward strand.
GAACAGAAAGATTCTTTTGCAATATCTACCTTTTGCTATGGCCACCTGCATTGAATATGCTCCCTCCCCCCGTTCTTCGGGGTGGGGCGTAGCCCTGTGGTAAAACACTTGGGTCTTGGGTCGATCCCTGTCGGTGGGCCCATTGGGCTTTTTCTCGTTCCAGCCAGGGCACCACGATTGGTATATCAAAGGTCGTAGTATGTGCTATCATGTCTGCGAAATGGCGCATATAATAGATCCCTTGCTACTAATGAAAATATGTAGTGGGTTTCCTGTCTACGGCTATACGTCAAAATTGTCAAATGATTAGCCGATCATAACCGATGATTAATAAATCAATGTGCTCTAGTGGTGTCGTTAAACAAAACTAACTTTTTAACCTAACATCAGCAGACTAAATGTGCTGGGGTGTTGCAAAATATCTTGTTCAGTCGGTGTCGTTAAGCAAACAAAAAAACACGTTACATTTTCCTCCACTGTTACAGGTGGCTATGATTTATCTGGAGAAGAAACAAAAATCCACATGATCTCGTATTTAAATTAGTAGCAGGTATCATATGCTTGAAACATGCTTGGCATCAGTAAACATTAGTGATTAAAACATCATTGATGTGATGCCCCTAAAATTGGGATGATAATTTTTCACGGAACTAGGATTAGCAACATTTTTGTGAAAGGGACCCAGGGTCTCACTACACAGATGCTATCTACCACTGACATTAAACCAAGATTGCTAAAAGAATGTTGCTGTTTTTTGTGGAATTAATGACATACCATTTCGAAGATACTGCTCCCAAAATAGATAATATTACAATTTTGTTCTCTCTCTCTCTCTCTCTCTCTCTCTCTCTCTCTCTCTCTCTCTCTCTCTCTCTCTCTCTCTCTCTCTCTCTCTTTTCTTTCTTTCTATCTTCGTTTATTGTATTACTTTATTATTTTTGTTTATATACTGCCTAAGCCTTAAAACTACATTCCCTGGAATATTTTTATTATTTAAGCATATAGAACAGAAAATCCAATTACGTTTGGTGCATATATGACGCCGCACTCAGCATTGGTTTCACTACGCTGGCTTATCCAGGTCAAAAACAAAGCCAGTATTTTGAAAGTGGGATACTTTTGACGGGATTGTATCGATCTCGGTTTTCATTGGCTTATCACAAGTATAGAATTCCCCAACAAGAGATCACGTGAGATTTCGCAATTTTTGAACAAATTTAACTGTCTTGATTGAGGGGTCGTCTCATATCTCCAAAACATATTTATATCCATAGAGGTATGGTGCAACGCCTTTCCAGGGGTTGGTGAGTGGGGGATTTGCCTTGAAATTTTGACAGTGGCCAGCTGTTGGCATACGCGTTACATGTAAGGGGGTGTTACTAATTACGTAACGCTCTAGGGGCAGAGGAAGAGGGTACTTTGTTCGATTTACGTAACATTTTTCAAGACTATATATTTTTATTCATTACTTAGACCTAAAAAGGTGTTTTTTGGAAATGCGCGGTCAATCTCGGATCGATCCCCATCGGCGGGTATACAAAAAGACCATGGTATGTAATATCCTGTCTGTGGGATGGTACATATAAACGATCCTTTGCTAAAAAAAAATGTAGCGGGTTTCCAAGGCGCGTGTGCAGGGATTTCAGCGGGGTTGGGGTTATAGACTGTTAAGCGAAGTTTATATGAGGCCATGCTCCCCAAAAAAATACATTTAATTTTTTTTTTAAGCTTGGGCAAGTAAGGGTTTCGACCTCCAATACCCTCCCCCTGCACATGCACCCGATTCCTCTCTAAGATTATATGTCAAAATTACCAAATGTTAAACATCCAACAGCAGATGGAAGGAAGAATAGGATATGTTTTATTGAACGACGCCACTCAACACATTTTATTTACGGTTGTATGGGGTCGGATGATTATTAAATCAATATGCTTTATCTTTGATGTCGTTAAACAACCCCCCCCCCCCCAACTTGACCCTTTCCAAACGAAATAATATTTATTTGAATTTGTCGATTTTAACACGTAAAATTAAGAACTGAAAACGTTCATTGTCTACTTTAGTATATTTTATTTTAAAAATATATACATGATTAATGTGTTACTAGTATACAAACTAAACTTTGAAAGTTCTACTAACACTTTATAAAATATCAATTCTGAAATAGGAAGGTACGACTGTCGATAATACATTGTCAAGATCAAACCGGTTTTAACTAAAGACTCTTAGTACCGTATCCTCAACCGAACGTTCTTCGTACAGCGCAAGATTTCTCTTTTAATTTTTTGAGACGAACCCTACAATTTGAAATCGGCAAACGCACGTGTTAACTGAAACTGACAACAGGCTGTCGTTTGTGCTTTGCCGAGCTATGGCGGCACAGGCGACAAGCGTATACGTTTGACGATATCCGTTCATAGCGAACATACACGACTTTTTAAAAAGTGCATTTGAGCTTGTATTTCACATTTGTACATGATGTTATAATATGGTAACCAGAGAATGTAATTTTAATTTGGTTGTCAATCTTCGATATATATTTTTAAAGTACTTACAAAAACGCTCACCTTCTCTGGTATTACGGTTGTGAGCATTAACGTAAGGGAAAAATACACGTGGATATCACCTTTCGCAAAATGTTTTTGCAATACAGTAAACATTTACAAAGGTGCATTTTCAAGGACGCGCACCGCATAACTCATTTTATTTTTAGTTTATTTACTGTACATTTTCCGCTTTTATTATAAAGCCTGATTTGGAAGGCGAAATACATTTAATATTGGTTTCGACATGTAATATATTTTATAATACTTTTAAATTCCTATGATTTTTTGTGTTCATCTAAAATTTAAAAATACTTCTGATCAAGAATTGTGTACCAATGAGCATTCTCATTTCTCCGGAACTTGCATTCCGCGTAAATATTTTGCGGACCCTTCGTTTGTCTCGGTAGCGGCGAGTCGAAGCCTGTTCCTCACTAGCTACTAATTAGTGTTAAGCGGATTGGATGCAGCCGGAGAAATGAATCGCGCATGACACGGTATTAAGGTCGAGTATGGGTCACAAGTGCCACCCATTTAGTTAACACAAATGGTAATTTGCCTTCAGCCAGTTTGCCTCACAACATTTCAACAAAACTATGTACTCGATTTCAACGCTTTGTACGGCCACTGTTATTATGAAATCGTTTGTTGGACTACCTACAACAGTGGCAAGTGGCTTGTTAATGGATGTCGAAAAGAATAATCAATATTGAAAATGTTTCACTAGTCGCCAGTTACCAAATAATGGTAAATAAAAAAACTGCTGGAGGGCGAACGAGGGTAGAATTAATTTAATATCGGCTAACCCCGATACTTTACATTCCGGATCGGTGACCGTCGGGGCGGAATTGCCAGTGCAACTATTTGGAAGATTAGTAATACAAATGTAGTAGAAGAATCAGGGCTGAATCCATTTTTTTGGGGGGTGGAGGTGAGAATTATGGAAAAAGATCACATGGACAAACTCGTGAAAAGTGTAACTCAATTAAATTGTTTTAAAACGGCACTTGAATATGCATGTATATATGGGGTTTTTGTTTTTGTTTTTTTTTTTTTTTTTTTTGGGGGGGGGGGGGAGGACGCGTCCCCTATTCTCCTCTGGAACCGCCTCTCTTAAAAGAGAATTTAGGATTTGAGTTGGGAGAGGGCGCAACTAAAAAAGAAAGAAAGAAAGAAACTGACATTTGTCCCCCAATATAAAATCCTGGCTACGCCAATGCTTACGCACCCCACCTTTGACTTCAACGGTCGTCATAAACAAAGACTCAAATAGACAAGCAAATTCAGGCGCGCGGACAGTAAGTTTTGCTGGTCGGGATCAAGAAAAGTGTAGGGGGGAGGGGGTCGAGTCATGCTCCCCTGGAACAAAAATGTATTGAAAAAATAAGTTTGAGAGGGGATGCTGGGATTCGAACACCGAAACCCTTCATAGTAGAGCGGATAAGAGTGATTTTTGGATAGAATCGTTCAGTTGGTGATACAAGCATGAAAATTGTCATGAGCAGTGTCCATGGGTCACTTGACAAGAAAATGGTCCTAGCCACTTGAAATTTCAAAATGGCGGCCATTTTCCAAGATGGCGGCCATTTGTATCTTTAAATTATACCTTTTGTCATAGAAATTGATTGGGTTGTCCGATTAAGGAGGTTTTGGTGTCGTTTCGTATGTTTTAGACCACGCTGAAGCCAATGTATAATGATTATTTGATTCTTAAACAACGTACCACAAATTTATATCCGTCATATATTGCCCATATTGTGCCCATCTAGGCCTGGCAGTGGCAACTACATAGACCTGTGCAACTGAGTCCATAGCTGTAGCACTTGCACCTTCCAGTACATGCCTTGGTGCACCCACATTTGGCCAACTCCTGACAATTCTTCGCAATAGGTGCAAGAGGAGTCCAGAAGATTTTCCACTCCTCGCCCTGTTTGATCCATCCCCAGTCGGATGGGCTGGTCGTTTCTGGCTGTCGCATCAATGCCTGTCCCCACACGTGTCCGGCCTCATAAGAAGCACGTTTGGCATGCTCTTTGAGTGCTGCTTGAGTTGGTGGTTTTCGAGTCATATGGTCTTTGCTTTCTGGCAAAGAGATTAAGCCTTGCCTCATTTACAGTTGTTACATCGCTGGACCTGTCATACATTAGCACCACGAATCTCTCCAGAGCTTGCAGGTCACTATCCTCCACAGCAGAGGGGCATTGGCTGAGTTTCGCAAATGTGCTTGAGACCTCGTCACACACGTCCCATGTTTGCCAGACAGACTTCTTTGCTTTGCCATGGAAGACTGACACAACATCACACCCGGTGAAAGCATGGAAGAACAGGATACCATGTGTTTTCTCTGGTCCTATGGCCGAAACCACCTCATGTATTGGAATCCATCTCGTCTTCTCTCCTTTGCCGAAAGTCACCCACATTTTCTCAAGGCCAAGTTGCATCAAAGCGGGCATAACAGAAGTGGTTATGACTACAATGTCTGTGTCATTGGCATCGATCATCAGGGATTTGTGTCCCTCATACACTGCATGCCGGGCATGTAGGAAAATACGCGTATCTGGCTCTTCGTGGCTACACGGGGCTACTGCATCTAGCTCAGCCGCTTGGTTGCTAACAGCATCTTCCCCCTTCGTCACAATGACTATATTGGCTGTTGTCATTTCCGTAACTTTATCAGCAATGAAATGGAACAATTCCCGCTTGTTGTTTTCATCTCGTAAGAAGCTTTGCCAGTTTGATGGAGTTTTGCATGCGCCTGTTACTCTCCTCCTGATTGCTTTTCCCCGTTTAGACCTTGCCTCAGACTTCAGACTGGACTGCCAGTAAACATCAAACACAATGTCCGTCCTCCTGTATGTATTGCTGTATGTCTCTATTCTCGGAAGTATGTCCATTCTTGCATATTCGTCAAACGTCTTGGGTGAACGTGGCGGCAGTGCATTCACCAGAGCTGATCCACCCACAATGAGAACATCTGATTCTGGCTTTTTCTCGGGCAATGACACTTTGGCTTGTAGTATATCAGACAGTTGTGATGTGGTACACGTGCGGAGTTTCCCTCTATCACTGAGAGAGGCGGGACTGGATTGGTTCTCATGTTTGAAGAACTCTTGCAAATCACACTGCCTGTTCTGGCAGGATATGAATAATCGGGAGAAAAGTCGGTAGTCATCCTTTAGTTCCTTCATCTTGGAGTTTGTTCCGCTGACAGCTGGATTGAGTTTGAAGAAATTTGTAATATTATTTTTTATAGGCTTGTAGAAAGAGCACTGATGACCGTCGCCGCTCTGTAGATCTTTCATGAATGACTTGAACTGCTCTTTGCCTCGTTCGTGATGTCCTGCTATCAGCTTAGCTGCACTGGAATTAGCAATGTCCTTCGTGTCCAACACAAGCAGATCATCTGATTCTTCTATGAAAGTGTTGCCCATTTCCCGCATCACCGATGTGAGTCGTTTCACTTTCTCAAAAAACTATTTTTGAGCAGCCTCTGTTTGTTCATGGTGACGATTACTTTTCTTCACATCTTTGGCTCCTGACACAGCTTCATAGTTTGCAACCAGACGGCTCACTTCTGGACCTGCTACCATCCATCCTCTCAGTGCTGATGGGTCCTCCGTCAGGCCGACTGCTCCCCCATCACCTTTGATGACAGCATTGTTTTGTTCATGAGCTTGATCAATTGCGACTGCAGAGAAATCTCTGGCTGACTTGTGAACAACAAATTCCCCTTGTGAAACTCTCTAGCCACTTCTGGATGTTGCTCCTCAATGTACACCATGTCTCGGAGGTGAATTGGAAGCCATCGAGCATAGTTAACGTTGTTGTCAGCAAAGAAGTATGGTATCAGTTCAAACAGTGCCTCACGGTACAGTCTGAAGTTAGCTTCTCGAAATGATCGGATTAAAATGAGAATGGTCAGCTCAATCATATAAATGAGAAACCAGAACTTAAATTGTGGACTCTTCTGTTCCGTGCTCCAGCTTTCAAAACTGATGGTAGTGTTGTCGGGTGTCTCTTCCCTGTAAGCGTTGTATGCATCCTTCATGAGCTCGTACAGGCTACATACTGTGATCTGATGTGAAAGGCGTGTTCTGGTTACACTTGATGCTGAAAGAAACGAATCTGCAGTACCAGGTGAGGCTACACCAGCCTCAACAAGGGCACTAGTCCATCCGCTGTCTTTGAGTAGCGTTCCGATAGATTTCAGTGCTGTCATTTCAATATGTAGACCTCCGAACATGATCACAAATTTGTCTTCTCCATAACGCTCCGGCCAGTGCCATTGGATCTGCTTAGCAAGGGCATAGAGTGGCTGGTCAGCAGTTATAACTGGTGTCTGTCCTGGATTCAGGAATGATAATGTATCCCTAACTTTGTCCATGACATGCCTTATTGTCGCAACAGAATGGGCCTGGTCTCGGAGGAGGGGAAACAGTTATGTAATGCTAACGTCAAAACCCTGGCTCCTCCTTTGGTATGCATGATGGGCTGACCATGTTATGCTGGTAGAATCGTTGACTTCTTGTGTTAGGCTAACCGTCTCCAGCCAGTCATACTCGGGTGCGAAGTTTCTACAGAATACGGTGGGGTCTTGCAAAGGTATGTTGGTTATAGGACGGGTCTCCGGGTTTTTCTTATTGAAGAAAGCTGGTCGGATGTTGGTGAAGGATTCAGGAATCTCAGGAATTTTCTTTGCTCTGTTGTCTGAAAGTTGGAGTGGTGGCCTTATCTCGCCTTCATTATTTGGGCTTGGATGTTGGAACATGGAAATACTTGTACCATGAAAGGATGTATTTGCCGTAGTTGCTGTTGGATTATGGTCAATGTTGTCCATAGCAGAGATGGTGAAGAGACCCTTTCGCAGAATCGGTGGGCACACAACCCCATCTGCCACATACTGGTTCACCACGGATTCCCCTAGCAGTGCGGAAACTTCCAACACCCTGTAGTAGGAGATGCTCATTCCATTCTCATGAAGCATGTCAATTAGTTGTCTTTTTCGTGTCTTTGCAAACACCGTCATCCCAATGTATACAGCGAATGGAGTTTCACGGTCTTTCGAGTGCCTGTGGGTTGCTGCACCGTATGTGCACTTATTGTAGCAATTGTATTGCAACAGTTGTGCTATAGCAATGTCTGATTTGAAAACACCGTGATTCAAATGTGACTTGATATCCACACCATGTTCGATATTGCAGATGAACTGAAGAAGCGTTGGCGGAATGGATTCTTCAACAAATCCCTCATGGAATTCGTTGTCAATCTTTGTCTTGTGATTAAGCATCTCTTTACGTATGATGTTGGCAGCCTTAGCTAGGTGAATGGCTTCATTGTATTTGCTTGCATCGGAAAGAACAGAGCTGACGTCCTTCTTGAATGCAATCAGTACATCGCGTCCTGTCTTGTGCGCTTCTAGTTCGGGTATGCGAGAAAGCAGCCGCTCCTTCAATCTGGTTGAATTCACATATGGTGATTCCACACCAAGTTGCTGAAGTCGTTGCTTGTAGAGAGAGACTAGATCTGCAAGCTTGAATATAACTGTATCCGTGCCTTCACTTGTGGTCTTCATGTCCATGATGTAGATGACAAGTTCTGAAAAGGCAAAGGGATACAAGTTCTGGTTGGCTGAGCTTTCAGGGTTCTGATCATACTTGAGGGTATTGAGAAGAGCTCGCTCTCTGTTGTACAGTCCTACTAGAAAGGCAGGGTGGTATTTAAATTCCTGTGCACCAGCATCCCCGGTACTAAGCTTTGCAATGAGCTTCTCGTCGCTTAGATTCCTGGCACATTCATTAAGCCTGTCATTCACTTTAATTGTCATCGCTTCTCTTAAAGCGGTCGTTGGACTCACACGTTCACAGATAAAGCACACAGCTTGCGAGGGTTGGGGTGTTCTTCGCCTCTTAACACGGATCTCTTCTTCGGTATCGTCAGCAGCAGTAGAAGACGCTCTCTTTTGGGCCCTTTCCAACTTGGTGTTGTTGAACAACAATTTGCAACTCTGATGATATTTTGCTCTGATTTTCGTCAACGTGCTATGCCATCACCGTCATCTAGTCTGGTCGGATTCAGTAAGATTGGCAGAGCATTGATCTCGTAAAACAGTGGAACATTTCTTGCAATGTTGCCGTAACCAGCACGATCCTGCTCTCTGTTGAATAAACTCGGCTGAATTAGTTTTTCCTTGGTGTCCTGCTGACAAATGCAGCATTTGGCCCAGTTAGTTTTCTGAACTGCCATTGTGTGCAGAATACTACTCAAAGTATAAATGGCAGAAATGACTAGTCCCAGCTACTTTTTAACGTGATTTTTTTCGAATCTATATCCAACTAATAGGTAAAGGCCGAGGGTTTATCCCTTTACCACCTTTTACCATGCACTTTGATGTATGGCATTCAACTAGGTTCATGCTTTATAGCCCTACACCTAGTCCGATCGTTCATCCAATGCCATTTAAATCCCGTGCCATCTGTACACCATCCAGATAACTAAAACCCCCGTTATCCTTGGCTCGGCTCTCCCGCGCTGGCACAACCTGTCAATTCAGGTGCGGCTATCTAACCTTTTGGGGGTAAATTAGATAGCATTTGGGATACTAACTTTAAGTTAGCTGACACTGAACCCCATTCTGAGTTTCACAGCAGTGAAATATCACCAGTGTGCCCTGGTAGTGCAGATATTTACTCATCTCTAATCCATCTCATTGTTGGATTTATCTATGGATCAACATATCAAACATATTGGATTTTGATGCATTTAAAATGACATTATAGTTTTTTTCATAGCAGAATTGCTTTCAACATGACCTAAAAGATATAAACTGAGACCAAAACCACATTAATCTGACAACTCTAACAAAAGTTAGCAAAGTTAACAAAAGTTTGATTTTTTGTGTCAGAATGGTGGCCATCTTGGAAAATTGCCGCCATGTTGGAATGTTAGGTAGATTATTTTAGCACCATTGGCTTCAGCATAGTCTAAAACATATGAAACGACACCAAAACCTCATTAATCGGACAACCCAATCAATTTCTATGAGATAAGGTAAAATTTAAAGATACAAATGGCCGCCATTTTGAAATTTCAAGTGGCTAGGACCGTTTTCTTGTTAAGTGTCCCATGGAGACTGCTCATGACAATTTTCATGCTTGTATCACCAACTGAACGATTATATCACTTATCCGCTCTTCTATCACCTGCACTCGCGCCTGAAAGTAACAACCAAACACATATGATAAATGACTTACCTCTTTTGATATCCATCCACTTGACACAACAGAAAAGTAAAGTAGTCCTAGTTAGATGTTGTCATTAGGTAGAGTTAAATATATGTACAATTATTTTACACACACACACACGCACACACACACACACGCACGCACACACGCACGCACGCACGCACGCACATTTAAAAGAAATATGCTTATAAATGTCAAATAGCGATTCTGTTCGCAAATTTTTTGAAGTTAAACTATATTCAAAAGAATGTACGTAGTGTCGCTTTCACAACAATACGCATATTAAACGTCATAAGGATGTTGACGTTTTCATGGTAACGTTTCCGGGAATGTTCGTAACGTTACGGAAAATTTCGAAATACCATTGAAATACGCTACCCTCCCCAACCAGCTTCCCTTGCCCTGGGTTCGCGCATGATGAGCAATAAAAAAAAAATGTTTTGATTAACGACACACTAGAGCACATTGATAAATTAATCATCGGCTATTGGATGTCAAACATTTGGTAATTTTGACATATTTTTAGAGTGGAAACCTGCTACATTTTCCCATTAGTACCCAGGGATCTTTTTTATGCACCATCCCACAGATAGCACACACAACGGCATTTGATAATACCAGTCGTGGTGCACTGGCTGGGACGAGAAATAGCCCAGTTGGCCCATCGATGGGGAAGACGAACAATAAAGGACTGACTGGACTATTTTCAGTAATAATTCATTGTCCTTCAACAGCAGGATTGTTATGCAAAAAAAAAAAAAAAAAAAAAAAAAAAAAAGCGCATAAAAAAACATTTATGTATTCAAATAACAGCTAGTTCTTAGTCAAATTCAAAATGCAGCGTCACATCTTAACCTGTCTGTCATTACTATTGGATGTTTCAATGATATAATGATTCTTTTTCTTACACACCCGTTGGTGAGAACACCGTGCATTATTTATGATAACACATGTGTGTTAACAATTTCAAGACATTCGACTGGCATTTTCCCTAGATGAATGGAAAAAATATTACAGTATACCTTTTTCAAACTTAAAAGATCCTACTCTTATATGGCTTCAGTATAGAATCTTACACAGAATAATAGCAACAAACTCATTTTTATACAAAATCAAATATGTTGATTCTACTATTTATAATTTTTGTCAACTTCAACCAGAGACCCTGGAACATTTATTCTATGAATGTCCTAAAGTTGCTGTCTTATGGAATGCAGTGGAACAGTGGACACTGAACAAAGGTGAACATACGAAATTTGATAAATATGTGGTTCTGTTTGGAAATATAAACAAAAAAACCCAGCACATTTTTAAACTGGTTAATTGTCAATATAAAATAAAGAATTTGATGAGTATTGGTCACCTTGGTTCAGTGTTTTAGAAACAAGTAACAATTAATAGGAACATATTGTGATAAGAGCAGAGAAATGTAAGGATGGTAATACAGTTTGTTACGTATGATAGACATATATAACTCGGGACTTGTCTAAAACCTGTTGTTCTTTTTCTACATCAATCTTCTGTATGTGTGTGTGTGTGTGTGTGTGTGTGTGTGTGTGTGCGTGTCTATCTGTGTACATGAGAGAGTTAGTTTGTGTGGGTGTGTTGTTGCTTTGGTATAATTTTTTCTCTTTTTTATTTTGTGCAGTTGTGTCTATACATGTGTGTAAGGTAATGTTTCAGGGCCCCATCCCTGACATTGCCAAATTGTTTTTGCTGGGACAATAAATAATTTAAAAAAAAAGAAAAAAGACCACACAAAAAAAAGACATACGACTGGCTGCTCCTAGGTGATGACCAGGTCACCAGTGCCATATATCCAATGAAAAACAACACGATGGAAATCGATTACACTGTGACGTATAGTTAACTTGACAATCATGTGTCTGTGACGCGTAAGTCAGCTACAAGTGCAAAGGGTTGTAAATATCTTTTAGTCGAAAAAGATGTTAAAATTTGTTTGAAACCTGGCTTTTGGGGATATGTAAGAAATAGAATAATACAGCCGTGTCCGTTAGATACAATTTATCTCACAACTCGTTGTTTAAAAACGTATGAAACTCGCTTTCGCTTGTTAGATACATTTTAAAACAACTCTTTGTGGGATAAATGGTATTTAACGGCCACTCATGTATTATTCTCTATTAGATACATTTTAAAACAACTCGTTGTCGGATAAATGGTATCTAACTACCTCTCATGTATTATTATAGTAGTAAAAGAAAGTATTTGGATCTATTTTGTTTGTTATTTCTTGAGGCAGTATAATTCGAGGCATAATGTTAAACTTGTAAACTTTAATGATTAATTTCGACTAGACTCTCCGGAAATATTTCCGCGAAAGTAATCTGTTTGACTGTGATTATTCCATGACAGACAGCTTTGAAGTGGCAACTATTAGACTGAAGTTGACAGGGGAGAGCATGTAGTTTGGAAGCATGTGCCACTTGTTGACATTGAAGACTGTTTTGTGGTAATTTCGGCCCATGCAAAATAGTGCTTTTTGTGTACAAGGTGCGGAATTTAGCTCAGTCGATTCAGTGCTCTCTTGATGTGCTTGCGTCGTAGGATCCATTTAGCTGATTGGGTTTTTCTCGTTCCAACCAGTGCACCACAACTGGACAAGGGCCTTGGTATGTGCTTTCCTATGGGAAAGTGCTTATAAAATATCCCTTGCTGCATTAGGAAAAATGTAACGGATTTCCGCTGATGACTACGAGTTTTTGACATCCAATAGTCGATTATTAATTAATCAATGTGCTCCAGTGGTGTCGTTAAACAAAATAAACTTTTGTGTACAATGGCTGAACTCCGACCAGGTTTAGTAGGGATGTTTGTTTAAACCAATATCCTGGGAGAAAGGGCTGGACAACATGGGTTGTTCTTTTCAGGGTATGTTTCCCCTAGGCAGGCAAAGGTACATAAAAAAATCCATGGGCCTGCTGATATTAATTTGAAAAATGCTATAGCCACTAACGCTATATAGAAACATGTAGCGTAAATAATTGTGGTCTGTGGTCAGTAGCCTAGTCTGAAAATGTGCGCCTGCACGCACAAGCTGGGGCGATTGTCTAGTCGGCCTTACGACAATGAAAGTTACAGTTTGGTTTGTTTTTGTCTTAGAGAGGACCCCTCCCGTTACAATTTTCCCTTAGTAGTGTGAACCCCCTATAGCTGAATTCTCCAGGCGCCTCCTTAATATCCGTATGCTGTCTCTATTACTAAAGCAAAAGATCGTATTTAAAGAATCATGTTTTTCGTCTAAATCGGCAAGTATCTTGTTATCAAATATTATACCCCAAAAATGATTTAGCATAATTTTAATGCGATTCCTAAGTTAGGTGTTTTCCTAATTTGGCTGAGCCTAGACAAATGTAATCAAAAATATTTAGGGGTCACAGCAGGCTTGTGACCCAAAATGTTTCCAAAGGCGGGGGTCACAGGACCCTTGTGACCCCCCCCCCATTGGATCCGCACCTGACAATAATACAAAATAGTGTGAAATAAGTTTTTTTTTATTGTGATTAAAATTACACCCCCACAAAAAAAACTCAAACAAATCCGTCGCTTGTGTCCTGTTTTTATATTTATTATTTAATTAACTGATTAATTAATTTATTAATTTTTCTGTTACATTTCACCTGTATCTACATGCAAATGAAAGTAACTCCATTATTTGTATTTTGGTAATGTACAATTTACCTGTAATAAACAATTAGAGGTTACATAGTTACTGTATTAAATATATTTATTTTTTAAAATGCATTTTAAAAACAATTATGATTTGTACTCGAAAATCAACAAGTAAAACATTATTTTGTTTTGTTTAAATAAAAATATCTTTAAAATCCCCCAATTCTTTCATAATTCTTCATAAAAAATACGAAAACATATAGTTGTATCGTCGTATATATGTTATAATAGACTACACACTACGCACAACTAAATTATACAAGGCAACAAATTCCGTATACATGTTAATATTTACCTATTAGTGACGCGAGAAAGAGAAAATATTTATACGAATATTTTGAATGTTATACATGTATATTTTAATTCTAATAATAATTGGATATATGTTAGGTAAAGAGGGAGTGAGAGCTTAAAAACCCTTAGATTGGGGGCGGGATATTCATATTTACAAAATAGACTTAAATGCAGCATTTGACAACTTGTTTTTCACTAGCCGTCGGGCATGGTGATAGTAGTTATTTATTAGCCCAGCATTGAATATCACTAGCCATAAGAATATGGCTACCATAATTTAGAATCCCTGTTTTAATGTTATGCAATCTAAAAATAAAAGTGTCTTTTGGGTCAGTATTTACATTCTTCAAATGGAAATTTTGTTAATTGACTACAAAATAATTATTGTGAAAAGTTACAAATTAAAATAATTTAGTTTTAAGAATATTAGGTGCATTTACATAATATTCTAAACGTAGTTTTTTGAATTTTGAAACATAGTTATTTAGTTCAAAACTACAGTGATTTAGTCAGTCTATCCTTAATTCGCTTACTATTTTATTTATATTTCAGTCATAATTGGGTTTTTTTGGTCGAACAATTAATCTAAGAATTACAACGTGAACACTTAATTTAGTTACAACAAAATTAAAGGGACATTCCCGAGTTTGCAGCATTGTAAGATGTTTCCGACTAATAAAATATTTCTACGATTAAACTTACATATTAAATATATTTTCTTGTTTAGAATATCAGTATTTGTATATTCAATGTGTTTCTGGTCGTCTTAATATTTGTAAGAAGCCCAAACTGGATTTTGTCTTCAAATAATTTTGTACGCACGAAACACTCTTTCTATTAGAACGATCAGAAACACATTTAATATACAGCCACTAATATTTTATGCAGGAAAATATATTTGATATGTAATTATAGTCGTCAAAAAGTCTCTGTTAGTCGATAACATCTTTAAAATTGCAGCAAACTCAGGAATGTCCCTTTAAAGATACACAACTATTTAGTATTGGTTATTAATTTGATTAGAGATATAAATTGTTTCTATTAAAAATATTTTATATCAATGAATATTTGAAAATACAAATAAATAAATGTGCATGAATCTTTCAGATAGCAATCTTGAAACTTGACGAGGCATTACACCAGTTTAATTATTAAAACGATGCACAATAAAATGATATAATGTTTGAAGGATTTAGACTTTTTGATTTATACAATAATAAAGTAATAATATAGTTTGGCCATATAAAGACGTTTTTTTTATCATTACAGAACTAATCTTTTTACAATATGTAATCCAGTTTTCTGAGCATGATTATAATCTGTTAATTAAGAAAAAACACACGCAAAAAGACCCCGCAGTTAGTAAATATCAATGTCGTTAATACTTTATTTATACTTTATTATTATTTATTGTAATTCGGTTTGTCTGTTTATTTATTTTAAATTCATCGACAAAAGCAAAACAAACAAACTCAAACTGTGTGAATTGTCGAAGCCATTCACACAAAAGTTAAAGTTTGTTTTGTTATTTAATTATTAAATTATAAAAAAGCTATTCGTATATTTTATTTCTTTATTTTTGAATCCTTATTACAGAATTATGATAGTGCAACCAATATTTAAAAGTAATCTTATTCCGATAATTTATCTGTCCGTCCGTCTGTCCGTCCGTCCATCCATCCATTCATATATCCATCTATCCATCTATCGATCGATGGATCTGTCTGTCTGTCTGTCTATCTATCTATTTATCTATCTAGTTCGTTTGTTTCTTTGTTTACTAGTAGTTAGTTATTTCACTTTGTCGTGGGTTTGTTAATTGTAAATTTTTAAAAATAATGTTATGACCTGGGAAATAGTGATATTAATGGTATAGTATGGACCGGGGAATGACGCTGTAGCCTATTTAATTACGACAGCTATTCTGGTTTAAAGTTATTTTCTCTCTCTTCTACATGATCACCAGTTAATACAATAACCCGTCATCATACGTCAAAAGGTCTGCGTTCTGGACACAGATGTGATATAACAGAATTGATTTGCGCTACACGAGCAATTGAACACGTCAGAGATGTTAATATTCGCATAAAAGAGCGTTGTTCGAGCCAATGGGGTTGCGTAACGCATATAGATTTTTGCGGCGTTAATTACGAGGGTGAGCCGTCCATAAGATCAGACTGGTTTTGCGTTGAAACTTTGTGTGAACGGATCGATAAGGCAAGTCACTAGTTTTCTGCGATGCCTCAGATCAAAACAGAATTTGTGGACATTTAAAACAGTTTAAACGAACTTTCGGTCTGTTGTTTTCTGTTTAGTGTAAGCATAGCCGCATCTAATCTAAAATATTTAGGACAATAACGTAGGATTTTCTATAGCTCGACAAAAAGGGCAAACGCCTCCCACCTCCCATTCGCTAGGAACGGCAAATCTAATAATTATGCGCTTTAAAGAATACATGGGACGGTACGTAGCCCAGTGGTAAAGCGCCCGCTAGATGCGCGGTCGGTCTGGGATCGATCCCCGTCGGTGGGCCCATTGGGCTATTTCTCGTTTCAGCCTGTGCACCAAGACTGGTATATAAAAGGTTGTGGTATGTACTACCCTGTCTGTGGGATGGTGCATATAAAAGACCCCTTGCTGCTAATCGAAAAGAGTAGCTCATGAAGTGGCGACAGCGGGTTTCCTCTCTCAATATCTGTGTGGTCCTTAACCATATGTCTGACGCCATATAACCGCAAATAAAATGTGTTGTGTGCGTCGTTAAATAAAATATTTCCTTCCTTCCTTAAAGAGTACATAGCCTATTAACTTTATATCTTATTAATGTGTATTTTAAACGTAATTGTTGTATCTCACGTAGATACAGTAGACACAGTGGGTCTAAGGGGGTTCCATTGTTCTGTTCTCGTCCCCTCCTTTTTGGAACTCCTAGATCCACCCTTTGTGTTTCATGGCAGAGACTTGAGTAAAGTATTGAAATAAAAATATATAATCTATAAGAAGAGAAGTAAAATAAAACTAACATTTAAAACAGTTCACCGTACTCCGCTTCTCATATGATTTGTATGATCATATTAAACATAAAGGCAAATAATTTTATTTACTCACAAATAAATAACACAGACAATGGTTACTTCATTAAGTTTACAGAATAATCGACTGGTCATATGCACACCGCGACGTCGTGTCAACAAAAGGCCAACAGCAAATAAACCAGCATTGGTGATTTGCCAGGTTGAAGATGCAGATTGAGCGAAACATAATTCCGGTTTACAGTTTACATAACGAAATAACCTCGTCCGTTAATGGCGGGATGAAGTCCACGGTTTACAAGATAATTGCATGAAATGTCGGCGACCTGTTAGATTCGACTTATTTCGGGCAGCGACCATCTGACACTGATTCGTATATTTACCTCCAACGTTCTGCCTTCATTGTGCAATTCGAAATGAAGTCTGAATTGGTCATTTCAAAGGTAAAACTAGGTGAGAAGGATTCAGTTCAACGACATGGACAGCGTCCATCTGAGGTCCTGTGTAACTTAACATTCCAACCAAGTCAATGGTAAAAACAGACAAACGGACTAAGACATGCAGATAAATAGATAAATACATGTAGTCTATAAACGTCTCACATTACAACAGAATAAAACTGCAGCATATAGATGCAATTAAAATAAATAATAAAACTGCAATGAGCCACTCTGCACTGAGTTGTGAGAGACTGTTGACTAAAGGTATCTACACACACACACACACACACACACACCCAAGAAAAAAAAGAAAAGAAAAAAACGAAGATACAACAACAAAGAAGAAACAACAACAAAGAACAACAAAGAACAATAGTACATTTAAAACAATGGCGACACAAATAAAACAGGCATTCTGTCGCTCAGTGACCAAAACCTAGTGAGTTATCTTTAGTCAGTATAGATATTATACAAACTTTTCAAGTTTCAAAATTATACTAGGGTAATTGTTCTATGTATTATTACGACAAAGTCAAATGGAGTTGGCGTAGGAAGCCAGTGGATTGGGCATTGTCCAAGATAGAAACCAGCACACCCATTAATCAAGTCAATTTCATATCCAAAAATAACAGATATCCACACATAAAAATGGCTTTGAATCACTTACAAGACTCATTAATGTTAAAGCAATTGGGTTGTTTCTGCAACTCTCTCGGTTGTCTTAATCGAAATTAATTGTGAGTTACTAGGTTTTCTCAATGGGTGGCAGCATTAACTAAGTCGCCCCTCGCTCATACTTAGTACCAATATTCTAGTCAGCACAGGGTCGATAATCCCTCCGCCCATGGTATAACATGCTACTGATATGAAAAACAAGCTGCTGAAAAACACGCTGCTGAATGTTGATCCCACTCATTCTAGACCATGTATTACAATTATTATACCTGGCAATAATGCACTGGGGTATTGTTAAATACATAATTCGTAGTCATTTCTTTCTTGAAGCATTATGGGAGGAAATATTTATAAAATTAAATATACCATGGTTCACACTGGAACAAATGTTATTTAAGACAATGTTCAAATATGTAGAGTATTTCCTTGGAAATTACAAAAGGTATAATTTAAAGAAAATGATATTAGTCAAAGACTAAATTAAATTTGTAGCCCCGTTGTATGAAAATTAGCAATTGACTAATTTGGCAATGGACACGGCGAGCTCTTGTGTTCTTGGAAATACCTATAGTGGATGTGGTAAAACAATTTCCAGGACCCCGTTTTACAAAGTGATCTTAGCGCTAAAATCACCTTAAGTGCACAACTACCGTATGCACTTATGGTGATCTTAGAGCTAAGATCGCTTCGTAAAACGGGGTCCTGGTATATAAATAATATTACGACAATCCATAACTATGGTGCTTTTTTATCTTTTCAGATTTGCAATAGGCTGGCCGTCATGGAAATGACCCACCAACACCACTACTCCACAGAACCGGAGTCGTGGCTCCCGGACCAATCTTCCGGAGACGGCGTCCACTACATGCCCAAACTGATACAGCGACGAGCCAAAAGAATCATCCCTTCAGACGAGAAGGACGACAAATACTGGGAGAAGAGGAAGAGAAACAACATGGCGGCGAAACGATCGCGCGAGAACAAGCGGAAGCTGGAGATCGACATCCGCCAGAAGGTGAACTACTTAGAGGAGGACAACGCGCTCCTCAGGAAGGAGGTCTCGCTGATCAAGGCCAAGTTTGGTATACCTCTGGATCAAAGTCTTCTGACGCCCGAGGAGCGGGCACAGTGCATGCGGGAAGTGAAGGCCGCCCAGGCCGCACAGGCGAGTCCGCACGACGACGATGACGATGACACTAACAGCGACAGCGTCTATCCTGTGTCCCTGCTGGCCATCAGCAGCACCAACGACGACGACGAGCAGAACCCGCACCTCATGTCCGAGAACGGGCACAGCGACCACGACCGGAGTCTGACGGACGAAGATTCGCGGTCGGAATCCGCGCACGTGCCAGCACGTCGGGGCGGAGGTGGCGGCCAATCGGTGTACAATTCTTACAACATGGCGATGGCGTGGGGGTCGAATAACCAGCAGTACAATCCGCACGCTTACAACAATGGCGGGCAGCATCTCCCGCCCGTGAACAACGCGTTTGCGGACAAACCTCCCGTCATGGACAATGGCTACCCTCGATACGGAGGGCAGCAGGAAAGCCAGTATAGGGCGTCGCCCTACGAATACTACCACCCAGTGTTTACCAATCAGGGTCATATTTACAATGGCGGCAACCCTTTGCCGACGGCTGCCGATCTGACGACCAGTCGGAACAAGCGCCTGGCTGTGAATAATGACGTCATACTAAATAAACACGACGAACAGGTCAATAGTGTGAGTGGGATGGATGCCGAGGTGCTGCACGGTCAGATTGCGGCAGCTCACGACATGTATAATGGCGGGAGAATGCACCAGGCGCAGATGGGCATGTCGGAAAGCGTGTCGCCAAATCAGGACTGTATCGACGAAAATGTGAAACGAGAAAATGTCGAACTCAAAGAAAAACTCAGAACTCTGACGTGTCAGGTTGAGAAGATGAAAAACATTGTTCTAAAGGAATG
The DNA here is from genome assembly GCF_016097555.1 of Gigantopelta aegis. Classification (NCBI taxonomy): domain Eukaryota; kingdom Metazoa; phylum Mollusca; class Gastropoda; order Neomphalida; family Peltospiridae; genus Gigantopelta; species Gigantopelta aegis. Next base: position 77,173,708 of record NC_054701.1, read on the forward strand.
ACTAGCAGAGGTCTTCCAGTCTGACTGACACAACTTGTGAACTTGTCCACATCAAGGTCAAAGTCAATGACTCTAGTATTTAAGCTTGCGAATCAGACCATAGAGACACGGTCTGGTGCTTATAAAACGTTTAGTGTCTGGACTCAAGACTTTAACATAGTCTGAGACTTTAACACCATGGCAACGCCATGCATAATTTATTGTACATACGCGTGACGTCATTGGAGCTTTGAGTCTAGACTCTAAAGTTTTACAAGCACGGGCCCAGGTTGTTATGAAAACCACTGTCGTTTAGGACACACGTGTCAACGTCAGATTGTCTTGAATTGGTCGAAGTCAATTACTAGTATTCAGCTTTGCTAGTCAGACCGCAGAACAAGTTGTCGTGAAGTACAGTCATACTGGGGGACTCAGTTCAACATAAGTCAGTTTTTCTGTCTTGTTTTAGAGAAGGTAAGGTCAATTAGAGCGTTCTAACGATCCAGAAATCAGAGTAGTGCTATCCTGCGTTAGAGTTCGTCTGACTTTATCTATTTAACTTATGGCTTTGGAACGTTTATGATATTTAACATGCTGACAAGTAAGATTATGAATGACGCATTTCTGAAGAGAGATCTTGGTAATAGTAAGAAATGCATAGCAGCAATGAACACGTCATTACAACATACACGTCATAGTAAGACGATGCCAGCAGTATTGAATACTGTGGTAAATTTAAAATCAATAATGTTGTGTTCAGGGATGGGGAAAGTTAAAGAGGTCGCAAACAAATTGAACATTTCCATCCTATTCTATCCCATCAATCGTCTAGTGAGAAGCTGCGAGCGCTCGGCTCCCTGAACTGAGCATGCACTTTGTATTCGTCATAATAGTAAGCATGTCATTCATATCACAACGGCGTTTACGCTATAGTAACATACACGTCATAATAAAATGATGCAATAATACTGAATATTGCGGTAAATTAAAATTATTTGTTCGCTAGAGGAAAACAAATGTACATGGATGTTTTATTTGACAATCAAAATGTTATCGGGTATTAATATATTGTTATGGACGAATGAGTGACTGAAGTGAATGAATGAATGAATGAATGAAAACTTTAATTAATAATCGAATGCATAATATGAATGATGTTGTTTAATGTTACTGTAGCACAATGTTTTATTGTATATACTAAATTTAGTGATACAATTAGTTAAAGGTTTCCAGACGTGTTAGATTGATCTTTTTTCTCCCATTTTTGCTTTCTAAAGAATAAATAAAATATCACATGTTTAGGTGGGCCCTATATCCTTTCTACAGAACAATTTATTTCACTCTGGCCGTTCAGCAACGACACATGAGGTTGATATCAAAATAATACACGTGACATAATGGTTTACAGGAGGATTGTCAATCTAATTAAAATTAGCTCCACAATTACATGTGGATCTAACACCAGCCAGTTGGAGCTCATGTCCACCAATCAAAACTTTACTTGCAGAATCCTGCCAGTGATTTAAAAATAATTTGAAAACATTCCGAATTGTCCTGAGGGTATACGACATGTTTCGTGTGAATTACGAATGCCTTAAAACATGTTTTATTTTATAAAATAAATAATTTGTAATGTAAAACTGAAGACTGATTTAGTTTGGGTTTTTTTATAAATAAATAAATAATTTTTAATGTAAAATTGAAGACTAATAACCCACCCCGTACGTATTGGTATGGTTCGCTGTACTGCGGCCACTAAAGTAGACTCGCCCGATATTTTTAGAATTTGTATGCTCCCAAATAACGTTATAAAAGGCGAAGTGTGATTGGTCAATATTTAAATTATTATTTACAGACGAAATGTTACCTGGACATGGGGACTACGCAGTGTTGTTAGTTTTAAATCACTGGCAGGATTCTGCAAGTAAGGTTTTCATTGGTGGACATGAGCTCCAACTGGCTGGTGTTAGATCCACATGTAATTGTGGAGCTAATTTTAATTAGATTGGAGGATTGTATAAATAAAACAAATCATATCAAAGTATAACAATATACATGGATTAAGCTGGGTAATAAAACCTATTAGCAACCTGATGGTGATTTTAGGCAGAAATATATATAGCAAGTTTTTATTTGCCAAACAAAACAAATAGATCAATAAACAAAATATTTTTGCTTCTTTTTATTTATTTCTTTTTTTTACTGGTATGGGTGATTGAAAATTTTTAGACATTAGAGTTGTAAATATGACAAACAATGGTGTAAAATTCGATACATGTAATCATAGATTTGACGAATTAAAGATTACTGGTGTTCTTTAGATGATAGAAAAAAAAATCATTTCAACTTATTTTAGTGCTTATATCCAATTAATGTTCAAGCACGCTGTCCTGGACACACACACACACACACACACACACACACACACACACACCTCAGCTACCTGGGCTGTCTGTCCAGAAAAACGGGTTAGTTGTTAGTTGGTTAGTGGTAAATAAGTTAAAATTCGCTCCCTTGGTGTTTTCGTCTGTGAACAATTACTGTGATGTGTATTCAGTGGCGTAGCCGGGGAGTTGGGAGAGGAAGGAGGCAAGGGAGCCATATTCCCCAATCAAACCTTTAAAAAAAAAAATTGTATTTTTTTATTATAAAATACATGCACACATATATACAAACATATATACTTATATACTTATACATACATACATACATACATACATGCATACATATATATACATATAAACACATACATAGTGTGGGTTGCCCCTCCCCCAATATAAAAGCCTGTCTACGCTAGTGTGTATTATGAGGTTATTATTTTAAAATTTGGTTTGCTGTGACATAACTCAGCATTTTAAATGCTTACATTAAATGGGAGACAAAATAAATAAATAAATAAATAAATAAGCGATAAAGAAATATGAAACCACAGAGCAACAGGAGCGAGATTTATGTCAGTCGGATTACATAAGGGGTCGAATTTACGAAACAATATATTAATACGAATTGCGAGCGAATCTTAAACGTGGGCAAAATAATGACGGGTGCACGTGGTTAAACGGATGCGTTGATTAAAATTAGTAAATATTAATGACTGTTTAGGGACATTACCTATATATAAACAACATAGTATATTATTACGTTTAGTCTGAAGAACAGGGCTCGAAATTAACAACGGCACCGTATAAATGGTCGTAGATCAGGAGCATCATGCTCAACGATGACAAAATGTATACACACCTGGTGTACATTATCTGCCAGTATATATTTCAGTGTATATTGTACATTTCAAATATGTCTTAATAAAGCAAACTAACCTTACAGTCATGTTTATTTTCTGAAAAGTCACTTTTTAAAACATTGCCGTAGACATGGTCAAAATTGCGTAGGTTGTTAATTTCACTCATGGCAATTTAAAAAACAATTGCCGCGGGAGACAAATTCTTAAGTTAGATTTAAGTAGATTTGGTGGTTCAATAATGGTGTATTTATTTGGTAATGCTTTACTATCGTGTATGAAAACAGTGATACCAAAGAAAGAATTGATATATGTGATGTGAACTCGGTACATATTTGTAAATATTCAAAATACAAAAATAACCAAGGCGTGTTTTTTGTTTATGCATTAAAAAAGTCAGGAACATGATGTTTTTCTGTCGATTTTCATTATGTTGTATTGTATACTAGGTAGGCGATCCTGTTTGTGGGATTGTTGTTTCTAAGTGGATATATTTATTTATTATATTATGTAATTTAAAATTAAACAAAACTGATAAAATCATTGGTGTATTCCCAGTTGTAACTCTGTTTAAGAAACGAATATTTATTATGCATACATGTCCTAAATAATATAGGGATGAATTTAAGAAACCTGTTTTTCTTAAACGCGACTATTAAGCATGATAAATATATGTAGTTATACTGTAAGAAAAGAACCCTGTTTTCAAACATTTGATAAAATAATGTATTAATTTCACAGAAGCAAAATAGATGTATAAAAATAAAATTATAAAATTGAATAATAAAACTGAAAATTGTTTTTTTTTAGTCAACAATGACTTTCTGGTATTTTCTCTAAGTTTAAGATGCAATCCTTTTAATTTTGTGTGCATAATTAGACTTATTATATAGCAATACACGAGACAAACACAAATTACATATAATGGAATTTAAGTATTAGAAAAAGTGTCACTCGGAATATTTTTGAAGCCATAAAAAACAGTTTATTTCAAATATTCCTTGCAAAACGTATTCTGTTTATTTTCTAATTTCTGTTAAAAAAAATACCGTTTAATTGTAGATATTCTGAACAGTTAAAGAAATGAGAATATTAATTGAGTTTTCTTTAATTTTCTTTTAATTTTTTCATTTTTAATCCGATTAGTGTTATGTCTGTTAAAAATGTGTCAATATCTTGTGAATATTGTAGGCCCATTTTGACTGTTTATTTACGGAATTCATTATATCATGAAAATCAAATACACGTTTCTTTTAATGTTCAGTATATATCGACCTCGTTAATGACAGTATTATAGTACGTAATCGTAGCATATTCTGTTGTAAATGTTGTTGGACTTATTTTTTTTTGAAATTCTTATATTGCTATACAATAAAATGTAATAGACGTGGTATAATATTCGTAATCAGTGTGATATGCAGTTGTATGAAATGTAGTGATTTATAGAACTATATTGTTGTACAATACATATTAACTAATGTGATATCCCCTATAGCTATGCTATGTTAGGCTTGTTTAATATAATTACTAGCTCTAGTTAATGTACATAAGCCTAAATTACACAAGTAATATATTAAATGTGTACACTTCTAGACGTATAATGTAACGCTGATTTGTAGAAAATGTTGAGTTTGTACATCCTTTTGAAGTGCTAGTTTTCCCCCCAAACATATCTGGATGTAAATGCAAAAAGAAAGCCCATGTCTTTCTTTTTTTCCCTTTTTTTATATTAAAAAGCCCATGTCTTAGTAATGTCTTACATTCGTAAGGATCTCTTGTTTTTACACTGTAACACGTAATTGTGCACAACTGTAGAGATCATTAGATAACCGAACTATTTAAATGATAATCTTTTGGTATTTCTGTTACAAACATTTTGTAAAATTCTACGGTTGAAATATTATTTCCGTTTATAGCAAGAGACCCGTTTGTACTATTTTGCCAGCAGTTTGCACCTACAAAAACGTCACTTTTTGTTCTCTCATTAAAAATAAATAAATTGATTTCCTGCCCCGTTTGTTGTTAAATACAAACCTTTGAAAATTGCAAGAATGATTGTTTCGTTCTCGCGACACTCTACGGGGTGGGATTTAGCTCAGTCGGTAGAGCGCTCGCCTCAAGTACTTTGGTTGCGAGATCGAACCTCCTCGGTGGACCCATTCTGATTTCCCCACAATCCAACCAGTATTCCACAGCCGTGGTATGTATTGTCCTGTCTGTGGGGAAGTGCATACAAAAACTCCTTGCTGCTAATGAAAAAGGGTCGTTGGGTTTTCTCTAAAACTATGTGTCCAAATTATTCAACGTTTGACATCCAATAACCGATGATCACTAAATGTATGTGTTCAAGTGATGTCGTTACACAATACAAACTTTAACTTTAACTCGCGTATTACATTTAAGACCTCATTCACATGGTCATAACGGGTTACGCGAATAAAAGAAAAGAATGAAAAAAGAGAAATTAGTACGTAACTCATTTCATTTCTGCATAACCCACTGTGACCGTGTGAATGCTATCTTTAATATACGTAACACATAAATGGGTTACACAAATTGTAAATGATCAGAGACCTGAAATACAAGTATTATACTATTTATTGTTGATGTTTGTTTACTGCATCTCAATCAATGAATCACACAATCGATTTATCTTAAAAGTACACAACAAACATAATTGTTTTTTGTGCAACCAAACCATACGGTAAATATGTTGGTAATTTTGTATGGTGTATTTTTTTTCTTCACATTAAGTTATATTTTTAGTGTAGACTTTATTTCATCTGTATATATTCCAAAGCATTGACATTGTTTCATTGACTGTCTGTGTATATAAACCCCTACTCTATTTGACTATACATATCATTTCGCAATATTACTATTTTACGGGTTTAGCAAATTAATTCGGTAAGAAAAACAAAACATATTACTGGCTGTTTTCCTTAAACGTGAAATTGTATGTGGTTACACCCACGTAAAACCAAAACAGTCTTTGTAAATTCGACAATTTATGTTTGTTTTTCCCCGAGTTACAATGCGCTTTTGATCAGGAATAAAACAGACGCAATCGTTATATATTTACAAATATGCATATGCACGTGCAACACAATGCTGTATTCGTTTGGTTTTTATCAGAGACGGATCTAGGGGGCACCAGGGGCCCGCCCGCCCCCCCCCCCCCGTAAATCTTTTTTACGATTCCCTCCAAACCTTCCCCAAAGTTCCATTGGCATTCCTTCCGCCTCATGTCATAGGGGCCTCCCTAAATGGATTTTCTGGATCCGCCACTGTTTATAATAGATAAACACAATTAATCAGTAGATTTTCAAATTTGAACAAATAGAATACTAGTACATGTTAGTAATATTATAAAAGTTGCGGTTCTTAGGCCCAGTTTCACAAAACATTATGGGCTGAATTTACAAAGCCTGGTTATGTGTTATACGCGTGTAACTACATACAGTTACAATGCTTAAACACCTGTGTAACTACATACAGTTACAATGCTTAAACACCTGTGTTACTACATACAGTTACAGTGCTTAAACACCTGTGTAACTACATACAGTTACAGTGCTTAAACACCTGTGTAACTACATACAGTTACAGTGCTTAAACACCTGTGTAACTACATACAGGTACAATGCTTAAAAACCTGTGTAACTACATACAGTTACAATGCTTAAACACCTGTGTAACTACATAGTTACAATGCTTAAACACCTGTGTAACTACATACAGTTACAATGCTTAAACACCTGTGTAACTACATACAGTTACAATGCTTAAACACCTGTCTAAGAAAAACATGCTTCGTAAATTCGGCCCAACAAGTTTACGTTTGCGACTAGCAGTTGTACCGTATAACGTAATAACATACGAGTCATAGTTTACATGTATTTAGCATCTATTTCACGCAGACAAAATTACATCATTACGGAAGATTGGTAATTTTAAGGACAAAGGAAAATGATATTTGTGTATTTTTAAAGTATATTTGATGTACTGTTAATAGTAATAGGAACTGTTGTTTAGTCATAAATTGACGTTTACGTCCAAAACTAGGCTTATGATGCTGTGTGAAACGGGGCCCAGATGCAAACGGAAACATGTAGAACCCAGTCCTAAATTCACGAAACCCTTCTGAACCTAGTTGGTTTCTAAAGGGTTTTTTTTTTTTTAATTCTGAGGGTTTTTTATGTCACATTCATGAAACCATTCTAATGGAGTAAAATAGTTTATGAATTATATTTTAGTTGCTTATTGTGTAGCAATGAACGAGACATTTTGAAACGTTTTTTTGTTGTTGTAATTAATTTGAACCTGGAAATACATTTTACGTCGTAATTTTCTGCATTCTGTTGTACAAGTTACAATATATAATTATACATAGAATATAAATATGTAAATTGTTGTTGCTTTTTACATGGTAATACTTGTATGAAATTGGTATGTGATATTTGTTCTAGCATAGTTCAAGAATATCATAAATATGAACAGAGCTAGAAAACTTGTTTTTGTAACAGACCTGCACTTTTTAAACAGTCATAGCTGGCGTCGCAGTTTGGCTAAACATATTGCTATACACACGAGTACATAGACCAGGGATTGAAATACTACCGTCCCAACCGGGTATTTGTCAGTCAACATCACCACGAGTTGGGAAATGTTGTTTTTGGTGGATTTTTTTAGTCAATTATTTTACGTTTATAACCATACATCAGTCATATTTGGTCAGGCAAGTTTTGATTTGGGTCGGCAGAATTTGTAACTTACCGGACCGAATATCCGTCAGAAATGTCAGCCAATTTCGACCCCTGCATACATGTAAAACTTATAAATCACAACCTCTTTGTTACCATAGTAACATAATACACATTATGTAACTTGTTTGGGCTTTCGTGTCATTTTTCAAGTGATTTCAACAGATTCATCCTTAACATAATATAGCAAATTTTTATTTTTATAATCACAGTCCGAAATTGTTATGTCTAGATACACATTTCATTTTGACTTGTATCCAATTAAGGTTCAAGAACGCTGTTCTGTTACACACACACACACACACACCTCAGCTATCTGAGCTGTCTGCCTAGGACAATGGGGTACCGACAATGAGTTAATGATAAAGTGAGAGAAAAGTTGGTATAAACTTCAACACTTAGTCGTTACAACTCGATATGGATAGGGGCCGGTACAGCGATACGAACCCAATACCTACCAGTGCGGTGTTCGATGGCTTTACCATTACACCAACGAGGCCGGCTTAGGAACACGTAATTTGTTATCTGGTATACTGACAATAGTAACTGATAATGATTCTGTATTTGGTGATTATAGAGACGTAGTAGGTCAATCCCTGTTACGGAATAAAGGTAATCGCGATCACAGTAAACATTTAATGGTCTAATTAGAAAGGTATGTGCTTAATCACCTATATCTTCAAACAGGGTCATAGCGAACGAGGGGGCACGGGGGAAATGTACCACCCCACCCCACCCCCAATTAAACATTTTTTTCTTCTTTTTTTTACTGTATTAAATTTTATTCATTCATTTCATTTCAACTTATTTCCGTGCTTATTTCCAATTAAGGTTCAAGCACGCTGTCCTAGGCACACACCTCAGCTATCTGGGCTGTCTGTCCAGGAGAGTGGGTTAGTCGTTAGTTGTTAGTGAGAGAGAAGAGCGTGTAGTTGTCTTACACCTACCCACTGAGTCGTTAAAACTCTTTCCGGGTGGGAGCCGGTACTGGGCCACGAACCCTGTACCTACCAGCCTTATGTCCGATGGCTTAACCACCATCGAGGCCGGTTAAATTTTATAAATCATACATACATAGTGTGCCCCCCCCCCCCCCCCCCTCCTCCCCCTATAAAATTCAAGCTAATCCAATGTCTTCTAAAGGATTTTAATTGGCGTCTGAACGTTTTAAGGTCGGGTGTGGAGAGGAGGGTGGTACTTGTTAACACTATCTTAACATATTTTAAACTGTAAAAGTGTGTTTTGTTTCACGACACCACTAGAGCACATTGATTTATTTATCATCGGCTATTGGATGTCGGACATGTGATAATTTGGACATAGTCTTATAGAGGAAACCCGCTACATTTTTCAGTTAGTAGCAAGGGATATTTTATATTCACCATCCCACAGACAGGATAGCAGATACCACGGCCTTTGATATACCAGTCGTGGCCGGTGCACTGACAGGAATAAGAAATGACCCAATAGGCCCACCGACGGAGATCGATCCTAGACCGACCGCGCATCAAATCTAAACCAAAGTGAACAGTTTTTCTCATATTAATTTAATATCCAAACATGTCAACCCTGGGCATAGTCTTTATTATTAGCCATCAATTTTTCGTTTTAAAGGTTTCCATTGTGAACCTGTTGTGCTGGACTTTGTTTTCATATCTGTTTTTGATTGGTCAGTGCAATGACAGTTACTTGTAATGTCGCAAACACGTGTAAAATATCAATTTACGCCCGACACGGAAATATAAGCAAGACGCCATTTTATCTATATCTGATTAGCTGGTAACACAAACGGGAAGTTTTTATGCAACAGATAGCAGAAAATAGCGAACAGTGTGACCCATATGTGTTTATGATTACATTTATTTCATACTAAGTGTATTGTAGCTGGCTATACATGATTAAGAGGGCAGTCCATCGTCATTTTGCACACTGTTATTTAATTAAATAAGTGTTCGAATAATCTACAGCATTTTCAGACTATACGTTGTTACGTGTAATATGGGAATAAAAAAAAAATTAATAATATATTTTGTAAAACCAAATAATGCAGTGTTTGTGGGTGGGGTTTGGGAGGGGGGGGGGGGGGGTCCTATTTTTCCAACTTATTTCATTGGACTATAAATGTAAAATCAAATTCGAACGCTGACAACCAAATCCTCGTAATTTTCGCGTAATTAAACGCAATATTCCCGCCACATACTACCAAATCAAATCCCATAGACGACAGTTTAACATATGTGGCTACAATTCCTACCTGCAGCGTATCATTCGAAGTAAACAGCACGGATATAAATACCATCATCCCTCACCATTAAAGTGAATAATAAAAAGTTGAGGGTCAAGCTGTTCATTTCAGAGATAACGGGAAGCGTCTATGAATACCCTAGTTCCGCACAAAATTTGAGTACTTTTTTTAGCTACCCATATATGTTTCAAGAACTAGGTTACTTGATACAGTGGTACTAGATGTCAAAATAAAATTGCACACACGTTTTGCCCAGATGAATTTTTTTGTTACAACCAACACACTCTCACCCTTATCACCAATCACAGGACTTGTGGTGATAACGTCTCTGTCAAAAGTTGGGTGCACCTCGAACTTTGACCCATCCGGAAGTTATTTGGTTTAGTACTACCTACAGACATAAGAATCCGTTACATTTGCAAATGTCTGGTTTTAGTCTTTGGTTCCTTAAAATATTCAATCCTAGTATTGCTAAGTCCTTGTGTATCTAACAGTAAACTATGTTATGTGTAGTACTAGAATTTACAGTAATAGTATAGGGTATACATGTTCAAAGTGCTCAAACAAATAAAATATTAGTTACTGTGATCTGTAGTATTGTTGCTCAAAACCATGTACGTATGTAGTGTTCAGCCATTTTGGAACCTTAATCTACAAACACGAAAACCAAAATCTTGCAGTGCATCAACTTTTGTTGACCAATAAAACTTGCAAATAGTGCTACTGTGTGTTGTGTTAAACTTTCTGTCAAGTGAAAACAACTATAGATGAAGAAGGAAGAGATGTTTTATTTAACGACGCACAGTACAGTTTTCTTCACAGTTATATATAATAACGGGCCAATGGTTAAGGACAACGAAAATAATGAAAGATAATATCAACTGAAGCCACGTCACGGGCTACTCTTTTCGACTAACATCCTATAGACAGGATAATACCTACCATGGCCTTAATTACACAGGTTGTGGAGCACTGGCTGGAACAAGAAATGGCCCAAAAGGCCCACTGATCGGGATCGATCCTAGATTGATCGCGCATAAGGCGAGCGCTTTTCCACTGAGCTACGTTTCGCCCCAGATGATAAGTATTCTACATGTAGTTCTGTACTGGCACACTTCATCAAATGATCATATTATATGAGGCTGGTAGGTAATTGGTTCGTATCCCACCTGGGGTAACGGGGAATTTTTCATGCCAGTTCCGGTGTCGCGAAATATATTCTCCCCCCTAGAAAATCGCCGACCGGCGGATTTATTTCTCGCCCCCCCCCCCCCCCCCCCCCCTATAATGTGTTATATATAGCACGATGATCTATTTCTACCATAGTCCATACGCATACAAATTATGTGCTGTCTTTAATAGTCATCGAAAAAAGAGAGAAATATCCTTATTTATTACATATCCATTCAATCGTAGTATAGTAATAAAGACCATTCCGATCCGTACAATTAAAAAATCTTTTATTGAACATATGTCCAATAAAAGCCTGAACTATTTTGGGGGAAACCCCCATATTATTGTTTGAGAGTTAGCTCCCTTGAATGTTTATTATTATTTTATTAATTTTAAAATAAATAAATAAACTAAAGAAGGTATGTAATAAATACAGAACTTCACATACGTTTTTTTCGTTCCTATTTATTGCACTTGTTTATTGTGCGCAAGAATATATACCACTCGACCGCTACGCGGTCTCGTGCTATATATTATTCTTGCGCACAATAAACTCGTGCAATAAATAGGAACGAAACAAAACGTATGTGAAGTTCTGTGTATATATTACACTTTTTGGAAACAGTTCACAAGCGAATTACTCTCTAATTATACATTACATTAGAAGAATACCCTCTATTTTACCTTTAGTTTACACTGTCTATGATTATAATTAATTTCTATCTATAGTATAGAGACTATAGACGATATTTTAGTTCTTTATTTCATTTGTGAATGCAGTGCCCCGATTTCCTCCATAAGGTATTCATACGTCATGCACCGGCCTCGGTGGCGTAGTGGTTAAGCCATCGGACTACAGGCTGGTAGGTACAGGTTCGCAGCCCGGTACCGGCTCCAACCCAGAGCGAGTTCTTAAGGGCTCAATGGGTAGGTGTAAGGCCACTACACCCTCTTCTCTCTCACTAACTACTAACCAACTAACAACTAACCTACTGTCCTGGACAGACAGCCCAGATAGCTGAGGTGTGTGCCCAGGACAGCGTGCTTGAACCTATAAGCACGAAAATAAGTTGAAATAAATAAAAATAAAATAAAAATACGTCATGCATTTTAAAACATTTCAGAAAGACATTAATCCATGGATATGATTTGAATAAAAACATATACTCTCAGTCAAATATATAAAACTCAGATAATGTTTCGCTTGTAGTGACGACTTCTATTGTAAACTGAATTATATAATTATAGGGGTCACTTTATTATCCATTATACAAGTGATTCTACTGATGTAGTGGCGTATATTTAGGAGAGTTTTGGGCTATCCTGGCAGTGTACTTATCTAATATGATGATGTATATACACACACAGGGTGAGCTTCTCTTGTTTCATTCTCCTGCTAGTGCACTATTATAATTTGCATAGTAGAGAAAGTTTGTTTTACTCCACCAGTAATATATTGGTCTACTATGATAATGCATTTAGCTCTCCGGTTAGTCTATATAATAAATAACTATGTGATAAATAGAATCTCACATCCGTGCTAATTTTATTACAGTGGGTGTGTGGGGGTGGGGTGGGGTGAAGTGGATAGAGGATATATAGTGGGAACTAATAATTCCATACTTTCTCAGAAGCTCGTGGTATCGTATAACAACAAATGACATTATATTCAAATCAAACCATAAACATTTTATTTCAAATTAAGTATCCATCAGGGAACCTTGCATAAAATATAGTAAATAAAGAGAACGAAAATACGAAGTTATGAAGTCCTATCATATAAACACGAGTCTTTTTTCTTCTTAGATGCACACGATTTTATCCAGCGATTTTTTTTCTCAGTGACATATAATCGAATGCTCGCATCTTCCCGTCTTCAATACATTTTAAGATATGATTGCGCATATTGGCAATGTTATATTTCACTGAGGGAGACATATCCTGGGCCAACTGGAAGGCATTGGCTATTGCAAAGACCCCACAATCATTCCCATTCGGCTGAGGCTGAACATCTAGAACTGTCACTGTAAGTGACCCATCTGTGTTCAAACGATTCTTGAAAATTTCTTTCATTTGCCGTTTTATGTTGTCAGTAATGGGATGAGATGGAATGCTGTCAGCGAATTGAATTCCATCCTTACTCCCAGAAACGGTCACCCAGTGATCATGGTCATGTAAGATTTTCACAGTGGTATCCATTGGCTTGAATGCTGTCTGCTTCAGTAGTGTAGACTGATTTTGAATACCAGTAGACTCCGTGATGAGCATATGGCAAGCATCAATCACTCTGTCGCTCAACCATGCACCGTTGAGAATGTCGCATCGATCACTCTCGTTCAGTTTAAATTTTGGTACCCATTTCGACGACCTTTGTGGCAGCTCTTCTGTCCTGACAGATTTTGTTGCACTTTCAGGTTTGTTCCACCTCGTTAAGATTCACGGCATTGTATTTGGTTTTCAGCACGGCATCACCCTTCTTCAATACGTAGAGTCCTTTCCCTAAAGTTTGCGTCACTGTATATGGACCCTTGAATCGTGGTGCGAGTTTGTGTCCCTTCCTGGTATGTCGTCGACGGTTGACTATCGCCACGTGATCGCCAATCTGGTAATTAAAATATATTAAATTTAGTAAGATGTAGTCATTGCAAACATTGATCATTTCGGTTGAACCCCGAGAAAGCCTACAGGCCTTCAACTTAACTTTTTACAGGTAGCCACCCGGGCTACCAGCTTATGCCTTTTGGTAGCACTGAAACAACATATTAAGTCAGTGATTTTAAAAATGCACTGGCTCAGACTGAAAATTCACTGACCCATAATATATTTTATCATATGCATGTATACCAAAAATAATTTTTAAACTAATACAACTCGATACAAAATGTATCAGTTAATATACGTTTTGATAATATAATGCTCTTTTTTTTACCAAGGAATATTTTTTTAAAAATATATTTTTAAGAAATGTTTCGGGTTTTTTTTTTTAATTGTATAGTTTACGTATTACAGCACAATGCTTGTCTACGAAGCAACAAGGCATACCATAAATTAATTACCTCAAATATGGATCCTCTGTGCTTAATGTCGTATCGTTTCTTTTGTTTCTTCTGGGCATCTGATATGTTGTCCTGGGCGGTGTCACGATGCTTGGTCGGGTCTGCCAGCTGCTTCATTCTGGTGCCGACATCGTCCATGTCCACATCACATGTTGCATCGTCTACCTGGTATTCTAGGTCGACGGGGAGTCGGGGCTTCTGACCATAAAGCAATTCAAATGGCAAATACTTTGTAGAACTCTGTTTGTACGGTAGGCGAAGGCTATGGCATGTATGTACTGATCCCAGTCGGTGCACTCATCGTGTACCAGCTTCATAAGTTGAGTAACCATGGTTTGATTAAATCGTTCTGTTAGACCATTTGTCTGAGGATGATATGCCGATGTCATTGTTTGGTCAATGTCCATGGTATCGCACAACTCTCGCACTAGTTTATTGCAAAACTCCCGTCCTTGATCGTGCAGCAATACCTCGGTTGAGCCGTATCTGTATACCAAACTCAACAGAAAGGCATGGATACTCTCGGCAGATTTGTTTTCTAATGCTCCTACCTCGACCCATCTTGTCAGATACTCTTGTTGCGACGATGACGTAACGCTTTCCGTCGGAGGTCTCCTTCAAGTGTCCTACAAGATCAATCCCCCACCTGTGAAACAGTCCTAGGAACAGGGTGAAGGGTGGCAACCTGCGGCTTATTACTTGCATTCGATCTCTGACATCTTTGGCACTGTTGACAAAATGTTTTGATATCTGCCGTCATCGTTTTCCACCAGAACCTGTCAGATAATTTCTTGATGGTCGCGTTTTGGCCAAAGTGACACCCTCCTATAAGGTGACTGTGAAGGGATTGCATTAAGGCCATTTTTTCTTCTTCTCCGATAACAACCTTCCGACGCTTTCCATTGTGTCCTATGTGGTACAGCGTACGGTCTTCAAGTGTAAACACCTTTGCCTTTTCTCGCAGACGTCGCTTTTGACTCTTGGTATAGTCTTCTGGATAGTAGGACGAAGCAAGATAGTTGATCAAAACCCGAGCAGCAATGGAGTTCATATTGCGTAAGATAATTAGCTTCACATACAGCAGCAGCAAACGTTGGCAAAATTACATAAGAATGAGTGATGTATTGTGAACAAAATTTTACCTTCCTTATATAGGAAAATATTAAATAAGTTTAGTTACACTGTATCAGTCATTATCCTTGATATTTTCTAATTACTACATTGTATATCTAACATCAAAGTGGACAGGAGTGTTCGTGGGTGTGAAATTGTATTTATTGTATCACGCTTTGGAGTCGGTACCTTTGATCTTACCCGTGGTGTATCCTATAGTTAAACGATGTGCGCGTCTAACCTATTTTTAACAGTGTTTCAAAGTACGCTAGGAACTCATGAATGAAAAATAACATAGTAATACAAATCCCATTGAACATAACTGAGACGTGAAATAGAACATTGCTTTTAAATGTAACAATGACACCGACATTGCACAACAATATAAATCGGTAAATGATTTATGTTTTAAAAAAACATTAAAACACAAAACATTCGGTCAGATGAAATCCAAATTAACGGTAAACGAAAGTTCAAGGTTTAATTATTACACTTCAAACATTGTACATGTATTCAAATGTGATACTCATTTCCTCCTGTGGGTGTTAGAAACCATTCTTATAGTTCTCATTTTTAATATGTACTTTTAGTGCGCTACATCTGACCTTAAACAATACTCATGGAATTATACTTATACATGTACGCTGTAAAATATCATCTAAGAACATCATTTTAGTAGCGTTATAACAGATATAAAATGTTTAGAACCACCACATTAAGACAGGTGTTTACTGTTTGCAGAAAGGAAACAAACAATTCTTGAAGAAGTATCTAGCTATAAACTTTCATTATATTTGCTTACAAATATTTGACAATTCAAATGCATAATTAATAGGCTACATTATTCCAGTAACTGAAGTTGGATGTGTGCGTGTGTATGTGCGTGTGTTTATCTTTGCGAGGGTCTGTATCATATGTGTATATGTATGTATTATGTGCGTGTGTGTGTCTATGTATGTGTGTGTGCGCGTGTGTGGCATGCTCACGTGTATAAAACATAACAGTGATATAAATATGTTCAACAATAATTTACCTGAATATTGTTCATTAAATGACAGAATAACTAAAAATGAGTAAGGGGCGAATATTTTATGGGGGTGATTCTATTTCGTGGGTCGGGGCGATTCTATTTCAAGGGGGGAGGTTTTATTTCGAAATAGATTCGCCGGGGGGCGAAAATGTTACGGGGGCGATTCTATCTCGTGACACCGGCTCTAACCCAGAGTGAGTGCACCGCTAGGCTTAATGGATAAGGTGTAAGGCCACATACACCGAGTTTCACCCACTTTACAGATGCGATTATGGATGTGATTACCCGGTATGCACTTCAGGTTCAGTGTACCCCGGGCTGGGGTTATACCGAGATAGCTTAGCTGAGAGCAAGCGTGGAGCATGGCCCTGTCAAGTAGTCTCATACCGAAATGGAAATACTGCGGCTTCACCATTCATCTCATCATCATCCATGTTTGTAATGTCCAAAAACAATAAATGTCTTTGTCTCCTTGTTAAATGTTTGTGGCGTTTAAAAAATAAATAAAATAAAAAATAAAATGATATATATATATATATATATATATATATATATATATATATATATATATATATATATATATATATATATATGTATACTGACACACAATAAAAACGCAAAAACAACTTTTCATTGCAAATAACGACTAACAAATGAATTGATGGATAATGTAATATGACATTAATGACTGGTATTCATGAGATACATTCACATGGAAACATGGCCAGTTATCATCAGTAATCGAGTTGCATTCGTAATCGAAAGGTTCACCCCCCCCCCCCCCCCCTCCCCATATCAAGGTCAGTATCTGGTGTGTCCACCATTGGCCCGAGAGCATGCGTGAAGACGATGGGGAAAGGATTGGCACAAACATCTCAAATAAGCCACAGGAATGTTCCTCCACTCCTCGTGCAAGCGACGTTACGTTACGTTCAATTAGGTTCATATCCGATGAAACGGCGGGCCAGTTCATAACGGTGATACCGGCTTGTTGCAGGAATGTCTGGGTAATTCTTGCAGTATGTGGACGGGCATTGTCTTGTTGAAACAGAAGGAGACCTCCTGGTCTTCGGTGACGGCGTAAAAGTGGCCGGAGAACTGGTCTTAGAATAACGTCAACATAACGCTGGGCTGTAAGGGAATCGTGGACAATGATGAGATCACTCCTGAAATCACAGTTGATTGCCCCACCCATACCATCAGACAACCGCCGCCAAACCGATCACGTTCTCTCACACATCCGTCAGCGTACAGTTCATGGAGTCTCCTGTGCACACGTGCTCTTCCATAGGCAAAGGAGACAGAGAAACGGGACTCGTCTGAGAAAACAATGCTCCGGTAAAAGGCTGGTGGATGATTACCATTTTGGAGAGCAAACTGTAGTCTCGCAGCACGATGTCGCGGTGTCATGATGTTACCGTTGTACGGGCGTTTGCATCTGAGTCCAGCCGTTCTGAGTCGACGGATGACCGTCATCGGATGGATATGCCTTCCATGACGTCCTATCGTGTTGCTTGCTGTCATCGTCGCAGTTCTGAACCGGCCACGGAGGTTGTGGCGTCGAATCTGCCGATCTTGGCGTGGGGTCGTAACGGGACGTTGACCAGGTCGAGGTCGATCACGGACACTCCCGGTCTGTTGATGACGTTCAACAAGTCGTCCAATAGTTGATGGATGGACTCTGAAGGTCCTAGCAACTTGGCATTCTTAATGTGACGAGGAATATGACACCGTTACGTGACTTTTATGTGTCCACATACTGGCATTTCACGTGCATTGCATGCAGCATGATTGAGCATGTAGTGAACGCATTTCACACCATTTTGTGTGTTTCTGCTATTGTATGCGTAACGAGAACAAAACCAGGATTAAAACCCAGACAAAAGTACCAATCAATGGCTTCCTCTCATAAATTGTTATTTTAAGTCCAATAAATATATTTTTCATTAATCACAACAAAATATTGAAAAATATTTGTTTTGCGTTTTCATTGTGTGTCAGTATATATATATATATATATATATATATATATATATATATATATATATATATATATATACTCTTCAAAAAAGGTAGAGGAACCTGAAATATTAATATCAACTATTAGACCACAGACATCCTAGTAAAGACCGTTCAGGTCTGTTTATCAACACACCGAAACACATTCCATAGTTTGCACATGCATCACGCACTTGCCCCGTACACGTGCGTGGGGTGTCATTCTCGATTTTGACAATTTCCGTGGAACATTATTTCTATCAATCTTTTTCATTCTCTTGATCATACAGTTGTTATTGTTTTGTTTTAAGTCATTTTTATTGTTTGAATTTGCAATTATTGATAAAAAAAAAAAAAACCCGTCAACTTTCAAATGTCACTTCTGACCCCAATCGTCTTTCAAGATCTTTGGTGGTCATAAAACCTACTGTAATACTGAACTACAGATTGTAATGTTTGCCCAATTAATTCACTATTATCATATAACCATTCCCCACAGCTAATACACCTTACAATTTTGGCAATTGTAAATTCGTATTAGAGTTCCCCTATTTTTTTGAAGAGTATATATTATATGAAGCCGTGTTTAGGCAAAACAATAGTTTCAATTCTGAATTCATTCAAACTTTCGCTGGGGCGAATCGGGGGGGGGGGGGGGGGGGGGGGTCCAAGGTGTCCGGACCCTCCCCCCTCAAATTTGAGAAGTGCCCCTTTTATTTAGGATTTTTTACAAATGTATTTAGTTTTTTTAAATTATTATTATTTTTAAAAAATCTAATTATAATGTATGTGACAATGGTGGTATTTTTCCTTTGAATTTTTTTAAACGTTATATTAAACTTTAGTGGTCATAAGAATCCACTTCTTCAGTATATGTGTGCTATAAGTCTGATATTAAAACTTTTATTTTTTGTGGATGGATTTTATCGGTACAATCACCTATTTTGAACTGTTAGAGGTAAATACATGTAATTGTATTTAATTAAACATTGCACAACTTATGGGTACAAATTAAAGCTACGTTCTCTAAAATATTTTAAGTGTCTATATGCAGTTAGAAGAAACAATTCAGTTCTATCTCGCACCTGCAACGCATTCATTTTCTGTTCTCAGTATACGTTTATCTAAGTTGCAGACAAAAACTCTACAGGCCATTTTCAAACGATTAGAGGGCTCCCGCTGCCTGCACAAAAATACTAGATTTGCGCAAGCGCAGTATAACTCACGTGATATTTGAACGATCATAACCGTTTTGATTTGTTCAAATACCACGGTAATTTAATATTATAAAATATTGGCATTTTCTGTCAGTGTATAGAACACTGTAGAATACGTCTGCCAGCGTCCCTGTTGTAGCACTATTATATTATGGTCCATGTGAACCGTGTGTGATTTTTCAATAGTGCCTTTTCATAATGTTATGGTGCCCTTTTTTTGTCTTGGACACCCCCCCCCCCCCCCCCCCCCGTCATCAGAAAAGCTGGATCCGCCCCAGTTTCGTTAGACACGGGTCGAACTCGGTTGACACGGGTCGAACTCGGTTGGTGTCCGGGCAGCTCTTCCCTATCCCGAATTATCGGTTCTTAATGGGTAAATGTGAAGAATATATTTTAGTAGGCCTACAGTCAGCGCGTGTGTATGTATGGGTGAGCGTATCCTTTTTTGTAGTACATGTCTGTGGGTGTACTTTGGAATACTTTAGATACTGCCTTTAAAGGTTGAGCATCCTGTATTGAACATTTAAAAAAAAAGCTATTCTTTCACATTTGTGACCTGTGGTAATTTTGACACGTCTAGAGTAGAACACACAAAACCCGCAGTTGCTGTGTGAGATCTGTCGAGGCCGAGCGATCGTGAACAATTTGACTGGTACCAGCTTCCATCACATTATTCTAACGTTAGGCGCAAAAACCAGTCAAACCCTAGATAGTGTAGATTCATTTTCACATAGACATGTTTACGTAGGGTATTACAACGTTTGATAGACGAATAGCCTAGTTATGAAAGGAAAAGAATAATTTTGTTTTAAACATCGTCGCAACACATTTTATACTAAGGCTGCCATGTCGACTTCACATTTTACAAATCTGGCCGCACCTAAAATAAATAGAGACCTGTCGACGGCCTCCAAAAGACCCCAAACTTTATCGCCGAAAAAATATTGAAATGCAGAAATTTTACATTTGAGAGAGAGAGAGAGAGAGAGAGAGAGAGAGAGAGAGAGAGAGAGAGAGAGAGAGAGAGAGAGAGAGAGAGAGAGAGAGAGAGAGAGAGAGAGAGAGGGGGGGAGGGAGGGAGGGAGGGAGAGAGAGAGAGGGGGGAGGCAGGGGGGGGGGAGGGAGGGAGAGAGAGAGAGAGAGAGAGAGAGAGAGAGAGAGAGAGAGAGAGAGAGAGAGAGAGAGAGAGAGAGAGAGAGAGAGCTTTCGCTACATATAGATGCTGCTCCTACATACTGATAAACAGAAAGGTATGGATTTTTTTCATGCACTTTCCATAGCCAGAACAACACATGCAACGGCCTTTAGTGTACGTCTACCAGTCGTAGAGCACTGGTTGGATAGATAGGAAGGCAACAGAACAATTAGTTGTGATCGATGGCTGGCGCCGCTGGAAGGTTGTGAAAGAAGGAACTGTTTCATTTAACGACGCACTTAACACATTTTATTTACAGTTATATGGCGTCAGACGTTACGGACAACACAGATAGAGAGAGAGGAAACACGCTGTCGCCACTTCATGGGCTACTCTTTTCGATTAGCAGCAAGGGTTCTTTTATATGCATTATCCCACAGACAGGATAGTACATACCACGGCCTTTGATATACCAGTCGTTGTGCACTGGCTGGAACGAGAAATAGCCCAATGGGTCCACTGACGGGGAAGGTGGTGAACGGTCCTATATAATAATGCTAATAGGCCTATATTTCATTTGATATACACGATTTGCCTCTAAAAATTAGGGATTTTGAATGTATAAATATGCACTTTGTGAAGCCGAGATTATTTATATAGCTTACATATAATTGTGTTTTGTAGATTGACTGTGCGCTTGTTTTTGTTAATATAGCAGCACAAAAGGCAGATCAAGGTAATAAAACTGATCAAGCACATTAGGTTAATTAATTAATTTTAGACAACATATCTACTGGCCTACATTATCCAAAACATACACTATTTTATGTTATAGCCTACATTATAATATTACATGTAGAATGTTAAACCAAAATAATAGGTGCTCCCAACTAAAGGAGACATTACAAACTCAAAAGAAAAGCAATGGCAGCGCCCATACGTTGTTCCTGTAGTTTATTAAAAATCATTGTTTTAAAGTGTAACTTTCTTCACTGAAACCTGTTTATGTAGTACACATACAATGTTAACTCCATTTTTTGAACTTTTTCAGGATGACAAGTTTGTGACGATTGTAATCAGAGCGCCATTTACGAAGGTATTATTATTGTAAACTGCCACAAATTACCAAACCAAAATATTGAAAATACCACCACTGACCACAATCAACTGACCAAGACACCAAACCACCCTTTATCCACATTTAATTGGTTGTGCCATTGTATTATTATGTTGGGGTAGTGGGGAAGGTGGATATTTTACTGCTAAAAAAATAATGTTTTGTTAAAGGGACATTCCTGAGTTTGCTGCATTGTCAGATGTTTCCGACTAATAAAACATTTCTACGATTAAAATTACATATTAAATATATATTTTCTGGTTTAGAATATCAGTGTCTGTACATTCAATGTGTTTCTGGTCTTAATATTTGTAAGAAGCCCAAACTGGATTTTGTCTTTTGTTTTTTTTAAATAAAATGAAATTTAACCTAGTACAAATATTAGAACGATCAGAAACACGTTTAATATACAGCCACTAATATTGTATTCAGAAAAATATATTTGATGTAATTACAATTGTTAAAAAGTCTCTGTTAGTCGATAACATCTTAAAAAGTGCAGCAAACTCAGGAATGTCCCTTTAAAGGGACAGACCCTAGTTTCAACCTGTGAAAATCAACACTAAATTTAGTTAATCCACAAACCTGTAAAACATTTGGATAAAGTTACAAACGAGTGAAACACGAGTCTGTGACTTTGAAATGGTGAAATACCCTCTACAAATACACTAAAACTCAACTCCATAACTGTTACTTCTCAAATGCACGAGCGTTTTTAAAAATATGATAAATACCTTTTGTGATATTAAAAACACCAGGAAGACCAAAAATACTTCGAATGTACGGAAATTGATAATCTAAACCATAAAATCTAAGTAAAGTATGATTTCAGTTATTGAAAACGGCAATAATAGTAAAAAATATACCTTAGTGTTTAAAAATTAGGGTATATCCCTTTAACCAAAACAGTAAATTATATGGTAGAGTTTTTTCAATTTAATTTACAAGATAATTAGTGTTATTATATACTGTCGACGTAATTATATGATGGTTAACTGCGCAGTGTTTAACTGCAACAGTAACAGCAATGCATCCCAAGAAACGGCCAACATCATGGTTTCGATTTCAAAAAAAAAACGAAAGGTGTTTTAAGACATGGACGAATTATTGTCGTCGAACGGGCTTTATACCAACTAAATACAGCAGGTTATGGTAGGCCTACATTTACAAAGTGAAAATTAAAACAAGTATGTACTTAATATATACATTAAATAAAGGTATTGCAATTTGTTCACATACGAATATATAAACTTCACATTTATTAACACTGTTTATAGTCAGTTCAGTATATTGTCATTAAAATTAAAATGCTAACACTTTGGCAGGAACAACATATGTACTGTGGCCAGAAGGAATGATGGTTAATTAGTTTTAAAGCTAATGTCGATTATTAAAGCATAATAAAATTGTACTTTTCAATGCTTTCTGTATGTCATATTAAAAATACTCTACTACACCAAATCATTATTTTAATACCTACCCTGGGTTTCTGCCAGAGGGTGCGGAGGGTAAACTTACATGTATGTACTAAAAAATCTCAGAAATTAATGTATATATATATATATATATAATGTTTTATTTTTTCGATAGATTATAGTAACATAATTGCTGTTTAAAATTTATAAAAGTGCATGAAATAAAATGTTCAATAAAAAAACATTTCAAACATATAACCACCCAATATACTCCTTTGAATATATTTAGTTTTTACAGGCCCATAGGAACGACGGGGGGGGGGGGGGGCACTGACGGACCGGGTATAAACTCTACATCAGATTTTGGTTACAATGGCAAAAATTAATGTGATAAAGAAAAGCTCACAAGTGGGGGGCACCCCCCCTCCCCCCCCCCCCCCCCCAGTTCCTACGGGCCTGTTTTATTACGTACCCTCAAATTATTTTCTGGCAGAAAACCTGGTACCTTTGGCAGAGGTTGAAACAATTGGTCGTCTAATTTTCGACTGTTACCATAAAATAATATAATTAATCACTTTTGGCATCTAGCAATTTAAAGCAAAATTAACAATAGTTACCACATGGAATAAACATCATATACTATTTTGTTTTACCTGTAATATATTTTCATCAGGACTTCCTTCTTCCTCCATGAATGATTAAAGAAAATAACACTGGATATATTGTAATTACACAAATGTGTTTTATGTCAGTATGTGGAGCAAACTACCTGAAACAGTTGGTTTGAAATCATGATTACAAAATCCTAAAGATAAAAGGATCTGGTTCCTAACCTCACCCTCTACATATTATCTGCATTTGTATAGGCCTGTAGGAACGATATCTGAAGTGTGTGTGTGTGTGGGGGGGGGGGGGGGGGGGGTACAGTCTCTAGTGAGGGATACAAACTAGATTTTTATCTTTATATCATCTTTATTTATGCAGAGTAGTGAAAATTTAAAAAATACATTTTCATCCTAGAGTGTGTGATGAAGAACAAGCCCCTAGGCCCGCCCCTCCCCAGTTCCTACGGGCCTGTTGTATTTTATATTAATAAATGCAAAGACTACATAATAATATTGTCGAATAAATGTTGAGTGCGTCATTAAATAAACCAAAGGAAACCCGCTGTCGCCATTTCATGAGCTACTCTTTTCGATTAGCAGCTAGGGATCGTTTATATGCACCATCCCACAGACAGGATAGTACATACCACATCCTTGGTTACACCAGTTGTGGATAAATCGCCCAATGGGCCCACCGACGGAAATCGATCCTAGATCGATCGCGCATCAGGCAAGCACTGTACCACTGAGCTACGCCCCCCCCCCCCCCCCCCCACCCCAGAATGGATAGGAGAGAACATTGGACGTTAGTCCGAGCAATTTGCCGTGTCAGAGCTAGACGGACACTTGACATGTTTTTATGGTATTACATTTAATTCATGAAAATCACTGAAATTAAAATTTGAAAACTGAATTAGCATTTTGATGACCTCTTACTATATACAAATAACAGCCATAATAAACATCAAGAAGCTGTTTTTTTATAAATTACAAATCCATTCAACTGATTGGGTTTTATTCTAGTTCCAACCAGTGCAGCACAACTAGTCAAAGGCCGTGGCATGTGCTATCCTGTCAGTGGGAAAGTGCATATAAAAGATCCCTTGCTGCATTTGGAAAAAATGTAGCGGGTTTCCTCTGATGACTACGAGTCAGAATTATCTAATGTTTAACATCCAGTAGCCGAAGATTAATTAATCCATATGCTTTCGTGGTGTCGTTAAACAAAACATTTTTTTTTTTAATATAAATTACAAAGTCAATCACTTGAAAGTCTGAAACAGACTTTACGAAATTGATTGTCATTTATTATATTATTACTCCTGTCAATTGCGATCGCACCTGCCAGGTGTCATACTGTCATGTGTAGTCCGTTCCAAATTGTCTGTGTAAATTGTTTGTGTGTAGATATTACACGTGTACATCATCAATATAAGTTTTCATCTATAAAAGGCTTATATTTTTTATGCCTGTTATTTTTGTTCAGTAACAGGTGATTATAATGTTAATGCATTTTTCAGTTTTTCGTTCCACGAATTTTCACAAATCGTATGTAAAAAGTAAGCACATTGCAGGGGTATCACAGTGTAAAAGTAGTGGTACGGCTCAAGCGGAACCTCCAAAGAAGGTAGATGTTCAGGAGCGAATTTAGATCAATTTGGAATGTGTTGCTTCCTCTTCTTTTTTCTTTTTTGTTGGGGAATCTAGGGCCTTGATAACGTTTTTCCTCATGGGGCTGGGCATGTATTTTTTTTTAAATGACAAGATGCAGGTAAAAGGTAGTAAAGTTAATTCTCTGTTGGTATGAGGAGAAAAGGTTTTGTTGTCGTTAATTGCATTAACCATAATTTCTTGATGTTTAGAGTCATAAATATTATCTATTATAACAAAAAAGAAAAATGTACTTACTTTCCATTGGGTTATGTCCTATGTCATTGTGGTGATTCGACTGCATGATTCTTTGAGGAACGTTTATATCTGTTTATAGTGTTATTCTCACTGTTTCTACACTGTATAAATATGTTCCAATATCTTGGAAATAAGGTTAGTTACAGCCCTTGTATCATAACTCTGTCTGAAAATGTCACAAGAGAAATTCAATATTCTATCCAGTTAGTCACTGAGTAATACGGCCAACACAAATTACTGAACTCTTACTTATGTGAAAATAAGGCATTGAATACAATAACAGTTTCCAGTATTCCATCCACAGACAGGTACATGCAAAGGCAGTGACGGAGGGATCAATCTACAGCACAAGCATTAAACATTATTGGACTCTTCTTTCTGCAGATATCGTGTTAATCACAATAACAATTATTTGTAAGTTATTCATAGAGACGCTCATGAGATAGCAGATATACAGAGCTAGCACAAGAGCTGGACCATTATTGAACTCTTACTTATACAGATATACGGTTTTGATCATAACAGGTCGTTAAAAAAAATTAAAAATGTGATCTTGCATTAGAATATTTAAAATGTCCCAAAGACATCACTTCAGTCTCTGTTCAATAACACAAAGTCTCTCATTACTTCTCTGACATCAACTTTCCTATCTTTTTGAATGTACAACATCATCAGATGGTAAAGTCGCTCTTGTCTCATGGTGGTGCGTAAATATGTTTCCACGTGTCTTAGAAACGACAAAAGACCTCTCACTTGTAGCCGATGTCGCAAGCATTACCAAGAGTAGTTGGAACAACCTTGATGTTTGTGGAATGAGTTTCCTATAATTGCAGAACTGTTGTTTCAAACTGTCAAAAGAGAATTTATCTTCTTGCATTGTGTTCTTCAACATGCATAATTCAGTATGGAGTTGGGCTTCTTCAAGATCATCTCCGAAATGATCATGAATTTCATGCATGATGTGATCAGGAACTTTCTCTTCTGTAGCAGCCATTTTCAGAGCAGTTACGACGCAAAAGCAAATATTAAAACCTACGCTCAATTTCTCCAGTCCGCTTATTAACTATTTCAAAGTAGAGCCTTCAATACATGTATTTTGGCATTGCATCATGGTGAGTGCATGTCGATATTGGATCAAGACGAGCGGGTGCTTTTCGTTTGCGTGGTAGGGTAGCTTGTTGCACATCGATTGCAGAAACCTTGACCTGCACTTCATCCCAAAGTGATTCAAACTGTTCTTCTGTTCTTTCTTCCCTCAAGAGAGACAGAGTAACTTCAGCATACTGTCTTGTTTCTACTGCACAGAGTGTCCTCTTCTGTATGGCTATACAGAGTGTGTCTGTGATGAAAAATAGCTGCTCAAACGCTCGAGTGGTATCTTTCCAATTGCTGAATCTAGTTATGATGAACGCCGTCTCAAAGTTCTTAGATAATATGAGATGGCCCAAAACATGGGCATTATGGCAACACATGCAAAATACACACTCTTTTGTGTCATCCCAGTTGGGCCATTTACTCCAGGTTTGGTTATCAAACCCTTGAAATGAAAGATATGTGGGTGATGGGTTTTTTTCAAGGTTGATAAAGCTGTTTAATCAGTTGTGGCATTTCAACATTAATGGATTTTGTTCTACCTGTTTCAACCAACGAGTCCATGGAATAAACATTAGCTTCTGTCGATTCATGAACCCGTGCTACTTTAGGTCCGGATGACAGACACTCAAACAATGATTGCTGTCTAGCCGGCATTTTTCAATTTGAGGTGACCATGATGGATGTTTAAGCTCACGTGACTGAAATGAACTGAACTGAACTGAACAGTTACGTAGAAGGAAGGAAGGAAATGGTTTATTTAATGACGCGCTCAACACATTTTGTTTACGTGTATATCGTGTCGGACATATGGTTAAGGACCAGACAGATATTGAGGGAGGGAACCCATTGTCGCCACTACATGGGCTACTCTTTTCGATTAGCAGCAAGGGATTTTTTATATGCACCATCCCATAGACAGGATAGCACATACCACGGCCTTTGATGTACCAGTCGTGGTACACTGGCTGGAGCGAGAAATAGCCCAATGGACCCACTGACGGGGATCGATCCCAAACCGACCGCGCATCAAGCGAGCGCTTTACCACTGGTCTATGTCTCGCCTCCAGTTACGTAGAAAACTAATACGTATCATGACGGCATTGGCTGGACACACATGACGTCACTTTAACAATGACGTCCAACGCTTCTTTTATTGTATGGTAGTGGTTTATAATTTGCTTGGGGAGGAATGGGGAAGTTTATTGATCAGAGACTGACTAACATCTAGATAAAAAATAATTTTTTAAAAACCCGGCAGAAAAAGGTGGTACGGCTCCTGATTTATCATTATCATTTTTATTAGTATTATTAGCATTTATTAGCATTTATTAAAAACTGTCCCATATCGAAAACCGTCCCATTTTATTTCAGTGTTCTTTTGGCGAAACGTGCATAGAGCTAAGCATTATGTTTTGATTACGTCATATTTCATTCACAAATAAAGCCTCGGTGAACCTTTTGAAGTTTTGTTCTATATATATAATGCTTTACATTGACAATAAGCCAATTCACAAATTTATTATTTGTATGTATGCTGCCGAATAGAACCATACTTTTATCAAGCTGAATATATTCGTCATTTTGCTGTAACCATTGTTCTATAGTTTTCCAAAGATCACTGACTTTAGGGCAATCATAAAACAAGTGTTGCAATGTTTATGGTTGCTGATTAAAAAAGTTACAAGTACTGGAAGCAATATACTTTATTTTATATAAAAACGAATTTGTTGATATAATCCCATGTAAAATTTGGTACTGAAACCATAATAGAGTTGGGTCTTTCAAAATCATAAATGGCAGACTATAATACTTTGCCCATTTTGAAGTAGGAACACATCATCCTTCACGAGAATATTTCAATTGTGACGTAGGAACTACAGTAGCATTATTCAGTACTTTATATATTTCTCTACTTCCCGATTTGTTTTTCATAAGAAGCTTTATTTTGGAAGGAAATACTGGATGTTTAGGCACTTCGTATGTTTGTTCGTATGTTTGTTTATTTAAATTTGTTTTGTTTCGTATAAAGTGTTAATTTGAGTTAAAGAACTTCCTTTTTATGGAAGCTTCGATAGCTCAGAGCGTATCGTGGTTAGTCTTGCAACTTGCAGGCGATTCGGTGCCACAGGTTCGAGTCCCAGCAACGGCATGGGACAATTTGTGAGGCCAGAAAGGATTTAATTATCCCGTGTGCCAGTGCGTTAATATCTATGTATGTAACAGTCAACCTTGACATACATACAATATATAGATATTCATACATCAATACATACTAGCCAGTGCCAGGTCTGCCCACTGTTTCATGCACGTAAGCGGGATCGACCGCGTAGATTGTAGGCCCCATGCATATGGTTGAGCTAAAGAACTTCCATTTTATGGAAGCTTCGATAGCTCAGAGCATATCGTGGTTAGTCTTGCAATTTGCGGGCGATTCGGTGCCACAGGTTCGAGTCCCAGCAACGGCATGGGACAATTTGTGAGGCCAGAAAGGATTTAATTATCCCCTGTGCCAGTGCGTTATAATCTATGTATGTAACAGTCAACCTCGACATACATACAATATATAGATATTCATACATCAATACATACATACTTCTTAATATCTATGTATGTAACAGTCAACCTCGACATACATACAATATATAGATATTCATACATCAATACATCAATACATACATACATACATACATACATACATACATACATATATATATATATATACACACACAATACATACACGCATACACACACATGTACATATACCCACGCTTAACACATATGTACAAGTAACATGGGCTACCCATATAAAACGTGTACTTATAAATAAATAAAACGACCAATAACCTTTATCGTTTAATGAGCATGTTTGTTAACTTTATCTGTAACAGATATGTAAGTACATGTATAACAGTAAATGGATGATATAATTAACGTTCGAAACTTTACAACTGTAGAGTAATTAGCGACCCATAGCACGGGTATAACATTAAAAAACAGCAACTCAGAATAAATTAATAGTCCAAGCTTAAATTGGTGACTAATCTGATTATATTTTGTCAAACAGATCAACTTTTTTCTTTTGACCTTCCTGTACCGCATACACACTTTTGTTAAAGAACCAAGTGTCAGTAATACTCGGCGAAGACCTCAGTCTGTTCATCAAGAGAACATTCAAACGCGTCACATCGTCTGCGATCCGCACCTTGTGTTTCTCTCTCAATTGTTTGCATAGCTTGATCACGCGCAGCTTGGTGTCTGAATAATTTAAAATTTAAAATTTACTATAGCGAAATGTTTCTCTCTCAGAATTTTGATTAGTAACATCAGAGTTATCTCTGTGTCATCAGAAAATTTCACCACATCGTCTATTAAGCTAAGAAAATGACAGAAACACAGTTATTTTGTCACAAATTATCAATTAATTATCACATCAAATTATTTTGCCAAATTAATATAAAATTTGCCAGTTGTTTTTAAAATTCAAATTTGGTGAATTTGTCGAGTACCAGTGAATTGCGATGTGGTACTGAACAAAACGTCCCCAGTACTATACAACTATGGTGTTGTAAAACAGATGTTCCTCTTCTTTTTTTATTAATGGGTTTATACTTTCTTTCAGACTCTGTCTGCCAGGCAAACTAGTTGAGGATGGACGCGAAACGGCCACCTATAATGCTGAGAAAGGTACTGGTGCTTGTTTAATAATGTACTTGTATGCAATTTTCAAATATATGTATGTAGATTATTCACTTAATGATTTAAGGAATATTTTATTAGCTAAAGACTAAATGTTGTAGCCACTTTGTATAAAAATTAGCAATTAGCTAATCTGACAATGCACAGGGTGAGTCCTGGTATGATATACATTAGCATCATTATGCATGGGTTTATTTGTGTGGCCATGATGCATACATGTGGGATGGTGCATATAAAAGAGTAGCCCATGAAGTAGCGACAGCAGGTTTCCTCTCTCAGTATCTGTGTTGTCCGTAATCATATGTCTGATGCCATATAACCGTAAATAAAATGTGTTGAGTGCGTTGTTAAATAAACCATTTCCTTCCTTCCCATTGTCTATGAACTGTTTATATTTTTGACTTAATAATAAATTTGTATGTTAAAAGATCTCACCAAAATTTAGGGGAATGATTAGTTGCTCCACTAATTTAGATTGTGGAAACCATTTTAAAAAGATATTACCATATTTATGAGAGGAACTAAAAATCACTCTCCTTGAACTAGTCTTACAGGAGTGATGGCGAGTGAGAGTGATAGCTCGGTGGCGTCGTCGTTAAGCCATCAGACATAAGGCTGGTAGGTACAGGGTATGCAGCCCGGTATCGAGAGGTACAATGTATACAAGTTGTACACACAAGTACAAGACCTACATGCATGTGTACATAAACTAAATACTATCTAAAGTCATTTATTTATAAAGAAAAAACAGCTGAAATACTGTATTACGTGATCTTTCACAATAAAATAGTCTCAATATACAGCAGTTTACGTAAAAGAGGTTTCTGTATGTAAAGTTAAATATGTATTTTTGTCATGCGTTTCACTGGATGTATAATAATATTTATTTTCAACATAATTATTATCTTTACAGGCACATTTACAGTCGTGCTTCCTAAAGAGACTCCGGGAGAATGTTTTGATGGCCTTGATATGCTGACAAAACTTCTGGCTCCAAAAGGTTCCACTTCAGCCAAACTCCCAACAATCCAGATTCTTGGTATGATATCAGGGGAATTATATTCATTTCCAGGGCACAATATTTCACGAGAACCGCTATTCTGTTCGCATGTCGGTTATGCAACTTTAAAATCATGTGAACCACGAATCGGTTATGTGGTGAACCATTACATTCTAAAATTAAAAGTACCGTATCAGTAGTCAAATTGAATTTTTATTATTATTATTTTTTTTTTTTTAATGCATTTGAACCATCAATGTAGCATAGAACCGTTGTCTAAATGTTTTAGGATTAGGTAGGTCTAACTCAATTGGTTACCTAATTAAAACTCAAGTGAACTGACTTCAGGTTTCCTAAGATTTTGAAATGTTGTCCCATAATTTCCAATCAGTATAGGGGCGAGATTTAGCTCAGTCGGTTAGGCACTCAATTGAGGTACTTGCATCGCAGGATCAAACCACCTCTGTGGATCCATTCAGCTTATTGGGTTTTTTTTCTCATTCCAACCAATGCACCATAACTGTCTGTGGGAAAATGCATATAAAAGATTCTTTGTACTAAGGGAAAAATGTAGAGGGTTTCTTCTCTAAGACTATATGTCAAATTTTACCAAATGTTTGACATCCACCAGCTGATTATTAATAAATCAATGTGCTCTAGTGGTGTTTTTAAACAAAACAAACCTTTTTATATCAGTATTCTGTGATACATGTTTTCCTGTCAATATTAGTAAACTGTAATAGAGAGTTGGGATTGCTTGTCCCTGTACAGAGTAACCTGTGCTCTTTTCAAAAACATGTCAGAACTACCATATATTCATCATATGTGCACACACATAAACACACACATGCACATGTGTGCACACACACACACATACACACATGTACAGACCGACATTCCCCATTTGTCTTGAACAAGATAAAGCCAGTAACCTACATGTACAAGTATGTTATTAACTGGGCTAGCTCTGGGCTCTATTAAACGACCAAAATTGCAAATACCCAGTTATTTTTGTAACAAAATATCAATAATTACAGGAAATTATTTCGCCAAATTAAAATCAAATTTGCCAGTTTTTTAAAAATTTGCAGTTGGAGAATTTGGCGAGTGCCAGAGGTAGCTGTGCATTAATCTAATACTACATTTATCCAGCACCTCGACAAGAACATTGGGGAAAATTCAAATCATCGTTATTCCTAACTTTTAATATGCTCAAACAAGCAATCTTTTTCTAGCAATCTTTTTGTAACATACAAAATTAATGAATGAAAAGATTGTCACTTTGAATTTTTTTTTTTTTTAACTCATAATTCCTAAATAAGTATTTTTGGTTATATTTACCACAACACATAAGATTAGCCTATATGGTGTCATTAACATTATTCTGATCCTCTTGACTAAGTTCGAAGTCAGCAATATGGCAGACACCCAATGACTACTGATAAAACAAGGGAATGACATTAAACAAAAAGTTTAATATTGCTTTCCTTCTTTGTTGCAGAAACTGGTTCGAATGGCGTTGGTGAAGTCGTGGTTGATGCTGATGATGATGTTGACTGGTATATAGATCAGAAACCTGTCAAAGATGACGTCCTTTCTCCGACTGCGCCCAAGTACGGTTTCGGTAATCTCAGGTCAGGAGTCTTTACCACACTGCAGGTGAGTTGATGTAGTTAACCTGTCTTAAAAAACCACCTGTCTTAAGAGGACAATTTAATAGTCTTTTAGATGACCACTGTATAATTTATTTTAACACTGAAAGAGTTTATGGTCTGTGGAATTATTATTTTCTGGGAAAAACTCCCATTGTATTGTATGAACATAAAAAATCTTACATGCATATAGAAGTCAACCACTGCATAAAATGTTGTATAAATTATACAAAGATCGATTAATATTGGCAATAATTTCTTTTGTTAGATTATTATATTCCATGCCCCTGTACCACTAAGGTTTCAGGCATTTGACAGTTTAAGAGCTACCTGCCTCCATTTTTAAAAATCTATTTATGGGTTAGGCTAAATGTAACTGGATCTGTGAATACAAAAAAAAAGAAGAGTTAAAATACATAATATTAACAACAGGTTTCTTCTCACTCTCTTGTTTTGATCAAATGTCAATAGCTGTATATAATTTAAAGTGACAGATCTTAGTTTTTAAACACTGTGATGTATTTTTCACTATTGAAGCCATTTTTGATCATTTAAATTAGAAATACTTACATTTTATTATTTACAATATTCATTTTCATACACCTGAAGTGGTTCTGGTCATCCAGGTTTTTGTAATACCCTCAAATGCATTTTAGTAATGGTTGTCAAGACAAGCTCTTGGCTATTTTTGGACAGTATTTCCCTGTTAAAACATCACAAACTTCAGCTTCTCCCTGTTATAACTGTATCCAAATGTGTTGCAGGTCTGTTGATTAACTAAACTTACATGTCCATTTTCACGGGCTGAAACTAGAGTATGCACCATTAAGAAGTGCCGGGTCTTGTTAAACAAACATTTCTTTCCTTTCCTTGAATCTTGGGGTTAAACGTTTTAAGATTTTCCAATAAATAGCTAAAACTAAACTCCTTCCAATGTTAACTTTGTTTTAGTATACTCCTATTTAAACAAAATTAAAATAAATTATTAAATTATTTTTCTTTATCTTCTTACAACAAAAGGCTGAGTTTTGCGAGCTGATCGATTTGAAGAATCCCGATTCTGTACCTGTCGAAGACCGATCACTTCAGCGCAGAAAAGATGAAGATGAAAAATTCGACGACGACTACTATTTGTAAACTTTTTGTCTACTTAAAACTAGAGGACAATATTATGGGTTTTTCCAACATGGGGACAGGATGTACATGTAGTTGAGTCAGTATAGTGTCTGTCTGTCCTATGTGCTTTGGCTGAAGGATTAAATCCTTGGGTGGGGCGGGACGTAGCCCAGTGGTAAAGTACTTGCTTGATGCATAGGCGGTCTGGGATCGATCCCCATTGGTGGGCCCATTGGGCTGTTTCTTGTTCCAATCAGTGCACCACGACTGGTATATCAAAGGCTGTGGTATGTGCTATCCTGTCTCTGGGATGGTGTATATAATAGATCTCTTGCTACTAATGGAAAAATGTAACAGGTTTCCTTTCTAAGACTATATGTCACAATTACCAAATGTTTGACATCCAGTAGCCACTGATTAATAAATCAATGTGCTCTAGTGGTGTCATTAAATGGGTTTTTTCCAGGTCTAGTGATATAAATCATTGGTTTACCTGTTACATGTTTGTTATGATCATACAACTATATTTCCTGTAACCACAATAACATCTATCTGGTGTGATATCAGGTCACTAGGATATGAAATTCTGTGCATGTCGGTTGGTTGGTTGGTTTTCAAAATCCAATTGCAGCAAAACATGTTGAACTGCATATTAAATAAATATAACTTTTACACTTCCTGTAATATAGAATATCTTTTAGTTTTCAATTCTCCTTCCTCCAACCCCATTTGGAAGAAGCCAGTATTTTGAATTAAGTTTCAAATAAACATGATATTAAAATATAGTAACCTGATAGAGTCGAGTAGATACAGGTTTGGATGAACGTTTATGTACAGCACACAGTGGCACTGTAGACCTATGGTATGCCAGAACAGTACTCATATTGAGTTATCTCCCTTTTGTGAAGTGTAAAATGTTGAACATTTTGAGTATGCTCTGTTTCGAAATTGTTTATGAACAGTTTACTGTGATATTGGAAGTGGGTAATGTTGTACACCAGGTAGGTAATTTCATACACCATATCGGATATGTCTGTACAGTTGGGTAGCTATAAATAAAATCTCTGGCTCAGATTCTGGAATTTTTGCAAGGGGAAAGGCACTGCAACTAAGGATTGGCTATATACACGGCAAAATTGTCCATGTCTGAATTGAAAGAAAAAATCATATACTAGTAATCGTTTATAAATTAATTTAGAAGTAGTCAGCCATTCATTAAAGATAGATAATTCCAGCAATAAAACTCTGGATGTCAAAATATAATCATCCCCTTCCCGTTTCATGGAGTTGGCACTGCTCAATACAGCTGGGTTCATGTAATTACTGATTTACATTTAATGTACTACAATACCCAATATTCACAATTTATTCAGGATACGTGTATTACACATAATAAGTGGTGTAGTGGATATCAACTTTGGTGCTTTTCTTGTCACGGGTGGGTTGTTCAGCTGTGTTGCAGGAAGAACTCTCATGCCAGTCGGTGTGCAACACCTCCAGCTAATCGTAAATATGGATGTAAATAGCTGGAAATGCCCTGGAAATTATTTTAAGATGACATAACAATATTCTGAGTAATGAAAACACAAAGTCGTAGAATGTATAACATTTTATTTAGGTGTACAGAGTTAGCTGACCATACAGAATTACCCGACTCGACCCTATTCTCTATTTTTAT
Organism: Gigantopelta aegis; assembly: GCF_016097555.1. NCBI lineage: Eukaryota > Metazoa > Mollusca > Gastropoda > Neomphalida > Peltospiridae > Gigantopelta > Gigantopelta aegis. The sequence goes on from NC_054701.1 coordinate 77,209,937, forward strand.
ATATTCAGAAACAAATGATGCATGGCCATACCTAGTAGGGGTTGGTGGGAAGGAGAGGTGCAACCTTAGATAGATATGAAAAAGTTGCTGTTTTAGGCTAGGTAGTTTTATGTTGTGACCATATCGTAAAATTTTGTAGAGCCGACTTGTATCAAAATGACGTCATTCCTGGCATCTTGCAGTACAAAGCGCCATGGCAAGAACCATGGGAAAGACTAAAACAAGGGAAACAAAAAGAAGATGTCGGTAAGTACGAAAGAAAGAAATGCTTTATTTAACGATGCACTCAACACATTTTATTTACGGTTATATGGCGTAAGACATATGGTTAAGGACCACACAGATTTTTGAGAGGAAACCTGCTGTCGCCACTTCATGGGCTACTCTTTCCGATTAGCAGCAAGGGATCTTTTATTTGCACTTCCCACAGGCAGGATAGCACAAACCATGGCCTTTTTTGAACCAGTTATGGATCACTGGTCGGTGCAAGTGGTTTACACCTACCCATTGAGCTTTGCGGAGCACTCACTCAGGGTTTGGAGTTGGTATCTGGATTAAAAATCCCATGCCTCGACTGGGATCCGAACCCAGTACCTACCAGCCTGTAGACCGATGGCTTAACCACGATGCCACCAAAGCCGGTCCGGTAAGTACGAAGTAAATGTAATAAGAAAGAATTAATTTCTTTGAAACAATGCAGTGATCATAGGGTTATTATTGTATTTGCCAGACACTTTTTATTTTATTATTATTCACTCCATCTTTAAAAGTAGCATGCATGATCATTCTGTTTTAAATATTTTATGTATAATAAATGACCTTTTAGAAGACAGATGACATAAAAAAAAAAGTGGCGGTCTTTAGGTAACTCATTCTCATAGGTTTATACAACAGTGGTCAAATTATGTCATGTCAAAGATCATTAGTATAAATATGTACAGTTGTGGGCATACAGTACAATTGTCTTGTGTGAGCTTGCATTTCATAATTTTAATGAAAATGTAATTTTAAAATATGGCAATGGTTTTAGTGGCTTAGTGGTTAAGCCATCAGTCATAGTAGGTACTGGGTTCACATCCCAGTACCAGCTCCATCAGGGCTTGAGTTTTAACAGCTCAGTGGGTAGATAGATGTAAGACCAGTACACTGATGTCTGTCTTACTACTAACTATCGACTCCAGTCCTGTGCAGACATCACAGATAGCCGAGGTGCCCAGGACTATTTTTGAACCGTACTTGAATATAAGCTTAAAATCAAGTTAAAATGAATTAATAAAAATCAGTGAATCGTGTCTCACTCAGTAGTTAACTTCATTGGGTACTCCTTGCCTAAAATAATTACTGTATTTCACAGATTAGTCATCTCTACTTCTTCATGTAAATGAGACGACACTAAAACTATTATAGATTCAATTAATTGTTTCTGTATATTTACTTATCTTCTGTTGGGGTTTTTTCAGTGAAATTTACAGAATCTGAAAAGGAGAAAATGAAGAATCTCCCCAACAAAGAATGTATCTTTTCAGACATATGACATATGACATTAACATATGAAAGCAGTTTCTAAGCAAATAACCAGAAATAGGAAGGTGAAATGTGTGGGTCTGTCTTTTTTTATTTGCTTCAGAATTCCTTTTCAGTTTCCAGGTTTTCATGTAAATTTATGGATTTTGGATGTTTAGTTTTATTCTTCAGTGTGTAAGCGAATACTGTAAACCAGGATTCATGTTGATTGTGCTTAAATCACCCTTAAATTTGTGACACCCAATAGCCGATGTGTATTTTTGCGCACATAAATATTTATTCATTCATTCATTCTTTAATTGCAAATACCAATGGCTGTATGCAACATTGTTATGTCGCGAACATGTGCTGAGGTGTGTATTCGCAAAAGACAACCCCAAAACATGTCTCACTGTTAATCGACTTTAAAGTATACATTGTAAACGACTTCAAACATTCAGTTCTACAGGGTTTAGAAGATAAAATGCAGATTTTGACCACATAAAAGCAGTTGGGGGGTGCGGGGGGAATTTAGCTCAGTTGGTTGAGTGCTCTCTTGAGATGCTTGTGTTGCAGAATCAAACTACCTCTGTGGATCCATTCAACTGATTGGGTTTTTTCTCTTTCCAACCAGTGTACCACAACTGGTCAACGGCTGTGGTATGTGCTTTCCTGTCTGTGGGAAAGTGTATATAAAAGATCCCTTACTGCATTAGGAAAAATGAAGCAGGTTTCCACTGATGACTGTGTGTCAGAATTAACAAAAGTTTGACATCCAATAGCCGATGATTAATTAATCAATATGCTCTAGTGGTGTTGTCAAATAAAACAAACTTTAACATAAAAGCAGGGTTTAAGTTGTCATGTACTAAATGAGAGTTGATGTTAAGTTACTATAATTTCCTTTGTATATGGCCTTCTACACCAAATAGCCCAGAACTAGCTATAATTAGGTTTTAGTACAATAAGGTAGGCTATGGACTATCGGAATCAAAGAGATTCAATCATGTGACCTCCATGAAATTGATTGCTAATGATCTATTTTTATATTGCAATCTTCCCCTAAAATATTGTTAAACTGTTGATGTACCATTATTTATCCTATAACTTACCCATGATATCCATGTCATGAACCTGTGTGATAATTTAGTTTATTAACCCAGTTAATAATGGTATGCAAATTTGTAAGGTCTCTAGGTAATAATGTGTTGATGTCAATGGGTCATTTGTTTACAAGCCAACAAGACCTGTATACCTGAGCGAAAGGTTTTCTTCAGATTTGGTTAAAGTGTCTGACGTCAAACTAATTTGTGCTAATCGTGATGATGTCATATTCTTGACAAATGCCTATTAACATAGACTCGATTGATATTTTTCCTATTTAAAAACACTTGTGACGAATCTTTTATTTATTTCATTTGTTTTGTTAAACAGTCTGTTTGAAACAAGCATTTTGTATTGCGTGCATGTTTTAGCCGTAAAAATAGAAAACATCTAGTAATCCGCACTGTAAGATATTTCATTGAGGGTATTTTTAGATGCTTTAACATTTTACAGCCCACAGGTAATACACAGGAAATTATGGTACTTTAATATACTTCATTAGTAAATAGCCAAAAAGCTAATTGGAAAATCAACTAAAGAGCAGTTCTTTAAAGAACCTTAATTTTGTCATACTTTGTTTGGCTAACTTAAACTTGAATACACTTTAAGATTTTCATTCCAAATTTGCCAAATTGCTAATAGTTTTGAATGTTCAGCATATATATCCTGCTAAACCACTATTTTTAGTTAATGCCTTTTTTTTTAGGAGTCATGTGAACTTATGTCAGCAGTGATATGTATTCATAATGACATATTGCTATATGTCGTTCTCGGCTTGTTCAATCTGCAGGCGAGGATGTACATCATCCATGGTGTGTGATAGGCTAAGTGAATGGGTTATTGCAAGTTATAGATATGTAGTAAGCGGAATGAATGGGTGGGGTATAAGAGGATAAGGTGGTTTGAATAGGTTTTAATGTTTATTCAATAAAACATGTATTATAAAATTTGGTTGTTCACTTTGACATCTATTTACCAAAATGTAGAGTTATAAAGATGTATGTCCTTAACACCATGTTTAGATCTGATTGAGAAAGGTGATCTGCAGCCGGTTTACCTTGGTCTGGTAGACATTGTGTTTGCTTACGCCTACAACCACAGAGTAACAGAGGGAGAAAATAATGTAAGGAGAACACTGTATTGTTTATCTTGTATAATTGGCCATTAATCATTCAGCATTTGAAATAAGCACTTGTCCGTTTGTCCTGACAAGTGAAAATTTACATGAACAAGCATAATGTACCTTGGTGGTTATCTGGTGAACAAGAACAAAATATATAGCAGTATCATGATTTTGAGCAATTGCTGTACTATAAAATGAAATCAGTGGTATCACATCGCAAAATGTAATACAAATATTGTGGAGAGTGAGTTAAACATAGTCTTGATTAAATAATATTCTTAGCTAGTAAATATCTGGAATACCAAATCCACCTCCTGCCCTACAATTTTCACTGGTCTAAGTGAAAATATTGGTAGACAAGTAGTTTTTTTAACTGTACTTGTCCAGTGGACAAATGAAAATGTTTGCTTATTTCTATCACTGATTATTAGTTTGAAACATGATCCAAGGTGTTTGTTATTAGTTCTCTACCAATTCAACCAGAGGGGACTATAGGTTTTATGTCGGTCCTTCGATCTGTCCATCCATCTGTCCCACATATAATTTTCCGGATGTTTTTTCACAATGCTTTGAGATAATAAGATGAAAGTTTGTGTACATCTTTATCCAGTACTGTTACAGATCAAGTTTGACTTTCATGGTGATTTACCCATTTTCACTGTTATGGCCCTTGAACTTAGGAGATACGAAGAAAATAAATTCGGATTTATTTTTTGCAGTCTTAAGATACATGTATTGAGTTGAAATTTTTTGTATATCTTTATCATGTGTCTGACTTTCAGTACATTACACATTTTTCACAGTTTTGGCACTTGAACTTAGGAGATATGAAATTTTTTTGTTGAAAATATGTAAAAATGTCAACCTTTAAAAAGACAATTGATAAGTTATTGTTACTACCTATGTACTGACTGTGGTTTTATTTCAGGTGGAATCGGGCTGGACAATTTGCAAACTCTGTGCAACACTGTCTTGGCTTGAGGTATGTACACGTACACAACATTTATCAGACTATGTGAGATATTGTGTTTGTGTATTTTATCAGTCCATTTAGAACGTAAGCTAGGAGATCCTTTAAGGGTTTTTGATGATAATATTCTAATAAAACATTTGATAATTTTCCGATATACAATTTGGGTTTTCTGAAAGATGGCTTGCAATTTTGTGTTATTATAATGATTAGGACTACGAAACAGAAAGAACAAAATGTGTTTAAATATCAAATTTCCAGTTTTTCTTCTCCATTCATATGATACACACTCTTAATCTCCATTTTGCTATTCTCGATATTGGATGCATTTCACACCGTTTCATTTTATCCACTAACCACAGTCTACATTATCTGAGGATAGAAAATGGATTTATTTTTCAGGTCTTCTGTTCAGTTAAAGATGTTATTGTCACATGTTTTCGGAGAAGTCTCAGCTATCCTCTTTTTCGTAACTGGGAGCTCGCTAACAAAGTTTTGGAGGACACTGCTTGCATATTCTCTCTGGGTAATAACAAGTGTTGTTATTTACAAACACATTCATTGATATATTGCAATGTAGAATTTTATCTTACAGCTGAAATATTATTTTTGTTACAACTATTTATCCTCAGTATTGTTGTCAGAGAAATGATTAATATTAACAAACTTGTTCCCAAAAGATAATTACCGTATGTTTTATTTTTAAAACCATTAATTAATGAATAATTATTGTGTTTTATTGTTAACCATTTGATTGTAATACAAACTATGGGCTGAGACCAAACAGCAAAAGTAAAGTATCTGGTATCTGGATTAAAAATCCCATGCCTCGACTGGGATCCCAACCCAGTACCTACCAGCCTGTAGACCGATGGCCTAACCACGACACCCCTGAGGCTGGTCAGACCAAACAGCAATGCATTTTATTGATGTTCAAGATTTTGAATGTCATTGGAATCTTTTGAAAGCAACATTCATTGTCAGTTTTGCCATGAACTTCAGCCAAATTAATTTATTTTATAATTATATTTTGAAGTCTAATTTTCAGATTTTAACTTGCTTTAGTGCTTATATCCAATTACGGTTCAAGCACACTGTCCTGTGCAAACACTTCAGCTATCTGTCCGTAACAGTGGGTTGCTAACTGTTAGCGACAGAGAAGTTTGTTTAGTGGCCTCACACCTTTCCAGTGAGTTCTTAAAACTAACTCTGAATAGGAGTTGGTACCGGACCTGGTGCATATAACACTTTTAGAATCTACACTAGAGACTCTTATAGAGTCTGAGACATGAACGTCATGCCAACGCCATACAAACTGTATGTGTGTGACATCATTTGAGATCGATGGCTTAACGACTACACCACCAAGGTCGGTTTCAGAAACAACGTTAGTGCAATCTGTTTGTGTTGTTTTCCCCCATCATGCAGTACAGCCTGTGTGTACTATTTTCATTTCAGGAAGACGTCAACTGCTGAAGTGTTTGCTGGAGATCCAGACCATTTTGATGGACACCGATCAGCGCTACATTCTAAACGACCTCTACATCACAGACTACTGCGTCTGGATTCAGGCTGCTAGGTTAGTGTTCATATACATGACTTCAGAAGTCACCGACACTAGTTTTTAGCCACTGTAATAAATACAGAACTTCACATTCGTTGTTTTCACTTCCTATTTATTGCACAAGTTTATTTTGTGCAAGAATATATACCACGAAACCGCATAGCGGTCAAGTGGTATGTTCTTTTGCAAAATAAACAAGAGCGATTTTTAATTTAACGCCATAACAACACTTTGTTAAATCTATAATCAAAACTCTTTTTATGGATTCATTTAACGTTAAGAATCATACTCTGTGGCAGCCTTGTGTAATGTTTCAAATTTGATATGATGTCATTGTAAATCATATATGACATCAGTAAATAAATAGAAAATAACTAGTTAATGACGTTGGATATCTGCTTTATCCTGTGAAGGTAAGAATGGGAATGTCTCATTTGGCCTGAACAGGATAAAGCAGATATCTGATGTCAGTAACTATTTATTATCTTTATCCTGCAGACCATAAAAATTAAGGGGAAACGCTATTATTTCTGTTATTTAGAGGTCAAATGAGCAATTTTGTAATGTAGCTATGCATATGACGTCATGAGTGATGTGAAAAGTCATATTCTGCTAGTATGACTTTGCTTTAATTGGTCATCGTATTCTGTCAATAGAAACGGTGGTTGCAGGATAAAAGGCGCTAACTGCAGTAAAAAAAAAAGAAGGGAATTCCCCATTTAAATGTTCCGGTCCAGATCGCACAAATATGCGATACAAAATAAATTTATCACATGGTTTCAAAATGCCTTTATCACTATAGTAAGATTGAATAGGTATGTAATAAATTAAACTATAAAAAACTTTTTCACTGTTAACTTACATTCTAATTGCCACTTGTTTAAATTAAATTGCCAATTTGGGCAAATTCCATGTGTTTCTGAATGTCCAAGTGTTTGTGGTAGATCAGAATTAATATACTGTCTCAAAAGTACATAATGGTGACATCTCACCAAAAGTACTTATTAACTTTTACTTTTAAATGCAAACATTATAGTTTATACCCATTAAAATTATGACTCAATAATTTAATTCACTAGCAGACAAAATTGTTTTAACTGAAATATCTTTTGTGAACAAGCAACAAAATTGGGTGCATTCCATTGAGGCAAACTCTCTTTTAACAGTCGATCCCCATCAGTGCTCCACAACTGGTGTAACAAAGGCCATGGTATGTACTATCCTGTCTGTGATGTTGCATATAAAAGATCCCGTGTTGCCAATTGAAAAAGAGTATTCCATGAAGTGGCGACAGTGGGCTTTCGCTCTCAATATCTGTGTGGTCCTTAACCATATAACCGTAAATAAAATGTGTTGAGTGCGTCGTTAAATAAAAATGTGCTGTATGCATGCAACTCATCTGTATCTGATGGCCCTATCCAATCAACTTACTAGATCTTGTGGATTTGCCAATTTAATAAGATGTTTTATTGATTTTATAAGATAGGAACACAAGTTTCATGCATGCTGTTATATTTGACCAATGCGTGTAATGATCAGTAATTAGCATGCTAAAATGTCTTTAAATACATCTTGTACACCTTTCATTTTTTAATTTTAGTGAAAAGAAATTGGAATCATTAGCAAGGGCATTAGAAGAGATTAAAATAGAAAAGAGAGAGTTAGGATTTTCTCTTGATGAACTTGAAACTGCTGCCCAAATAGCTATTGAAGAGGATCAAATTCAGCATTTAGCAACCACTGTAACAAGTCTTTCTATTGGTTCTGGCGTTAATGAGATTCAGAAATTAACATCCACTGTATCAAATCTTGTGATTGGTTCTGGTGATAATGTGAGAGACAGTGATGATGATAGCTCAGACACACAAAGTGTTGATGATGACAGTGAGGAAAGCACTGGGGCCGATGATGAATTTTCAGAAAGTGATGAAAAAAGTGCAGAGTTGGATGATAAACATTCAAAACCTGATAATAAAGCTGCAGAGTTCAGTGATGAACAATCAAAACATGATGATGATAAAAACAAAGAGATTGGTAGTTTCATTTCAGAAAATGATGATAAAACTACACAGTTGGATAGTGAACCTTCAAAAACTGATAATAATAATAAAATCAAAGAGATTGATAGTTCAGTTTCAGAAAATGATGATAAAACTACTGAGTTGGATAGCGAGTGTTTGAAAACTGATAAAAGCAGAGATATTGAAGGTGAATTTTCAAAGAGTGTTTGTAAAAGAACACCGATCGATGGCAAACATTCAGACATGGGTAATAAGAATCAAGAGCAAGATGGTAAAGGCTTAGAAGCTGATGATCAGTTAGCAGAAACAGGTGACAATAAAACAGATGGAATTAAAGAAATGAATAAGGATGAAACTGCTGTGAACATTCATGATGATGAAGACAACAAAACTGAAAAGTGCTTTTGTGAACCGACAACTGTGCATACAAGTTTGTCTACTGACGCCGATTTGAACAGCGGTGAACAGCGTGCAGCAACAGCACCTGAAGATCCGAGACTTGAAAATGGTTGATCCTGAAGGAGCCAGTTGTATTTTACAATTTTAATATACATTTACCACCACTAGCATGTGTTTCCATCGTTTTACCTAATTGATACCATTTGTTATTGGTTTATCTATTAAAGAATACCATAAATGATTGCATGCATCTTGTTATCATTTATTAAACATGGATTTAACATTCATTAACAATGTAAAAAGGAGTAAGATGTCAAATTTGGTCACTTTTTACTAAAACATTAATTGAAAAATGTTTTAAGCTCCTCCTTTCAGACTGTTTGAAGAAAATAGAGCATCTTCACTGTTCTGAGTAAACAACGCCCCAGTACATTTTAAACTGGTTATTTATTTTAACATGCAATATTGAATGTTATTACCCATATGGGCTCAAATATACGGGGTAATATTTTTTTCGATCTCTGCATAGTGTGCAGATTGCTTCTACAGCCACTGACTGGCTGGCTTGAAAATCACGACATTCATATAATGTTTCCATTATGAGAAAAGAGTCCATCGAGATGCATTTAAAGGGAGATAACTTTTAAATGCATTCTTACGAGACTGGATTCAATAATAGTTGCCAGTCTTAACTGACATTTTCTTGCATATTTTTCTAATACCAACCCCAGTCAAAGTCTACCATAGCCTTTTATATAACCGTCTTGGGGCTATGTTTTAGATTTGGGTGAGGGGGGGGCAGTAGATCCACAGATTCCATTCTGACCCAAACCCCTTATGCAAGCACTTCTTCAGCAGATCTAAATTCTCTCTTGCCTTAAGAGACAAACTGTTGTATTACAGGGCCTTACCCTGATCTGTAGTTTATAGAAACATTTTCCACATAAATAAAAAGTTGTTTGTTTTGTTTAACGACACCACTAGAACAATTATTTATGAATCATCGGCTATTGGATGTCCAACATTTGATAATTTTTCCATTAGTAGTAAGGGATCTTTTATATGCACCATTCCACAAATATACACTGGATCACTGTGCTGCAAAGTTATCCGTTAAAGTTGAGAATATTAAATTGTTAAAACTTATTTCATGCTATCAATGCAATATCTAACAATCATAATCATAATCATCATCATTATTGGAACATGATCCATGTTTTCAAGATCGAAACATTTATACTTCCTGATCTATGAATGCACGGAGAAACTAATGCTGTCCAATTTGACAGAAAAACAACAAACAAAAACAAACCAACAACAAAATTTATTTCTTATTTACCCCATCTTTACATATATTAGTTATTACATACATGTACACACCATTTCCCATGGACAACAAAAGAATAAAACAAAACCCTCGCATAGGATTGATATATAAAACAAATAGAATTATTAAAAGACAACAATATACTGGTTTGCGGCAAGTAATGATATCAAAACGACCTGTAAAGTCAACTCGGCAATAAAGTAATGTAAATGGGGTGAAATATAAGAATGCACATACAAAGGAATTCTGGATGTGACAAAGATCACTCTTCACACTTCATTTGACAGACAGATAACAGATTTGGACCCATTATAACCCAAATATTTCTGTCTGTAAAGCTTTTATTTCATTTTTTATATTTATTTTTTAATGATTTGTCTATTTTATATTTATATCATATGAATGGCGTTTACATGCTCTGTAAAAGCCATTGAACATATGATATACATATAAAAGACAAATCATTAAAAAATAAATGTAAAACATGAAATAAAGCTTTACAGAGACAGGAATATTCAGTCTAGACCCATTACTGTTGGTCAAGAAATGTTTGGTATGTTGTTTTTAGGGTTTGTTTATATCTGCCACTAAACTATATTATGCTAATATCAAAGAGATTTTGTATCCCTTCTTTTTCTTTATAAAACTGACCCGATATTGCATTTTGTGAAGTAGGAAATTCCCCAATCTAATTAAAATTAGCTCCACAATTACATGTGGATCTAACACCAGCCAGCTGGAGCTCATGTCCACCAATCAAAACCTTACTTGCAAAATCCTGGCAGTGATTTAAAACTAACAACACTGCGTAGTCCCTAATGTCCAGGTAACATTTCATCTGTAAATAATAATTTAAATATTGACCAATCACACTTCGCCTTTTATAACGTTATTTGGGAGCATACAAATTCTAAAAATATCGGGCGAGTCTACTTTAGTGGCCGCAGTACAGCGAACCATACCAATACGTACGGGGTGGGTTATTAGTCTTCAATTTTACATTAAAAATTATTTATTTATTTATAAAAAAACCCAAACTAAATCAGTCTTCAGTTTTACATTACAAATTATTTATTTTATAAAATAAAACATGTTTTAAGGCATTCGTAATTCACACGAAACATGTCGTATACCCTCAGGATAATTCGGAATGTTTTCAAATTATTTTTAAATCACTGGCAGGATTCTGCAAGTAAGGTTTTGATTGGTGGACATGAGCTCCAACTGGCTGGTGTTAGATCCACATGTAATTTTGGAGCCAATTTTAATTAGATTCGAAATTCCCCGAATCAAACTCTCCTCCAACCCCCTATTTCATACAATGTTTCCACAACTTTGAAATGAAGAATAACCGACATTGTTTTCAAAATGACCACATTGTAAATATAAAATGTGAAAAGAATTTCACCCAACGCATTAAAAACACAAAAATAGATCAGCACCTGGTATATTCCAATTACATGATATGGTGTACACACTCACACCTGATTAGCTAAATGCTGTAGACCTTAATTTTGGATACTGCAACTTTTAGAAAAAAAGTATTTTTTTTTATTGTTTTAAAGAAGGAAAAAAAAGTATTGTATATTTAAACTATTTTATAGAAAGTATAAGAGTCGCATTTATAAACAATTTGATTTTTAATTATGTACAATAACAATTAAGATATAACATCACATAGTATTGGTGTATTGTTACACAGAAAGTTACCATCACATTAATTTATTCTAACAACTATAGTTACAAAATGCAAATAAAGGGAGATAATAAATACTGCAACAGACGACACCGTGATTGAGATTGTCATTATTACTCATACTGTTTTGTAACACCTTACTACACATATTCTTGTGCACCAGCCTTGATGGTGTAGTGGTTTAAACATGGGATATAATCCTGGAAAGTACTGGATATTAGGTTTGCATCTCGGTACTGGCTCCCACCTATCTTAATGGGGTGTAAGGACACTACACGGACTTCCATCTCACTGACCACTTCCTCCCTGTCCTGGACAGACAGTCCAGGTAGCTGGATATAAGCATGGAAAGAAACAAAGAAAGCCCTTGCTCTGCAATAGTAACATTGGTTGTCAGTATTTGAAAAAATCCCACCTAATCATCGTCACATCAAAAAACCTCTGAAAACTACATTTTGAGGTACTTTCTTGAAGAGTCATAGCTAGAAACAGTTGACTGCAACAATATTTTGGGGGTTTTATCATAAAATGTCGACCATTGAATTTTTCCTCATGATGATGAAAATACCAAAATCATGACATAGGCCATACAAGTAGAAGAAGCAAAGTTCCACTGTTAATAGGTAAAAATATGTATCCATAAGATCGTGTTATTCAGTTTATATTGTGAGAGACCGAATCCAAATTATAATTTTTTCTTATAACCTAACATAAAAAAACTTATTCTTTTTTCTTATAAGCTAACAAAAAAAACAACAACATAATTATATATACAATAGTTGAAATAGTTTAACTTTGCTTTCTTTTATATCACCAACATTTAAGACAAAACCAAAATGCAGTCCAACCAGCACCAGTGCAAAACTCTAGTCTACTAAACAGCCAGCTGTCTTAAAGAAACCATTTTCTTACAGTTCATCAAACAGTACAAACATATATGTATTATGCAATCACCTGTGTTAATATGCAACCCCTGCAATTGGCAATACTGTGGAGTTTTTAATTCTCTACAGCACTTTTTTGCCGTAAGACTATATTCTAGGTGTTTATCAATGGTATCTTTTTTTTTAATTGCAGGGGTTGATATGTCATGTTTAGATATGCCCTTGGTGGTTGCTTAATGCAGAATGTACTGTGGTTCACTTATTTCATATTATATTTTCTTGATAATTTGTTTGTTAATCTGTGTCTATTGGTTAGATTGGCTATATGAAGGATAAAAAAAAAATCAAGAAAATATAATTTGAAACTTCGTATAAGCAGATGACAAGTCTTCATTATGAGGGAGTACTGTTGTTTTATTTATTCCATAACCAATGTTCTTGCAAATATATTTGTTTTGATTTCCAAACAGTTTCCCTTTTCTTCTTACATTGAGCAAAACTGACATTACCGACAAAAACTACTTTTAGTGAGGACTGGTACAGGGTATGACAATACACACACTGAGATCATTTAATACTGGATTAAACAGTGACAATTTGCATCTGAAATAAACTTCAACAATTGTTTTTAAAATTCACAACTGCCGAATGTGGAGACTGCCAGAACTAGCCCTGATCATACTTAGAAAAAGGTAATCTTTCCACATTTTGGATCAAATTCCATCTATATTGTAAACAGTAATAAGTTTTATAAACCCCCCCCAAAAAGAAGAAAGAAAAAAGGTGAAGAAATCTGCAAAAAAGAAGAAAAATTACATCATTATAAAAGGCAAACTTTTCAATGAATCATAAATTTATAAGCAAGGCTGATCCGAGAAGTAGCTACATTCTAATGTTTACACAGATTAGGTAGAGACAAATGAAGGCGATAATAAAATGCTGCATGAACTAAAGACATTTCAATAATTTTACCTCCACATTCATTTCTGGTGTGAATCCTGAATAATGATATTTTATACTACAACGTTACTTAAAAAGTACTTATTTTGTTTTCCAATGAAGCAACTAGTAATTGTCACATATATTCACAACTATATTATAGAAACATTATTTAAATATCGTCCTATATACAGGCATGGGGTATTTTTCTGATCAGAAAGCACATACACACTAGTACTTGAAACATGTTCGTTTTAACAACGTCCCTTAAAACAAAATATTTCTTGTTTTAAATGGAGACATATTCACATAAGTCTTGACATGTATTTGAAATTAACTACCAAGATAGATGTCTTAAAGGGACTAGCCCGAGTTTGCAACCATTGTAAGATGTTTCTGACTAACAGAGCCTTTTGGTGACTAAAATTACATAGTCAATCAGGGCTTCTAGAATTTTATAAAAATTCACTACCATGGGATCAGGGATTTAAAAATGTACTAGCCATGATTAAAAATTCACTAGCCCTATTTGAAATAAATGCAATTTTACAAATAGTAATAATCAGATATGTCACCTAAAGAGGGAGATTGAGCTTAAAAATCCTTAGATCGGGGTTGAAAGAGGGGGCATTATATTCATATTTACAAAATATGTAACTGCAGCATTTGACATGGGTTCTTTTCCATTAGCTGTCGGGCTAGTTATAGTAATTATTTACTAGCCCAACACTGAATATCACTAGCCATGGGAGTAGGGCTACCACAATCTAGAAGCCCTGGTCAATACATGCTCGTGTTTATAATACCAGTGTCTGTATATCCAATGTGTTCGTGGTTATGTGCTAATGTTCGTAGCATTCACTGCTGATGTTCTTTCTACCATATATAATTTTTTTCATATGTATGAAATTATTGGAAGGTAAAATGTGGTCTGGTTTGGCCTACTTCAAACATTAGGATGACAACAAACACTTTGTTTATACAGATACTGATATTCTAAACTGGAAAATATCTTTAATATGAAATTTTAATCATCAAAAAGGATCTGTTGGTCGCAAACATGTTACAATGGCAGGAAACTCAGCATAGTCCCTTTTACACCTATTTAAATTAATCACTTAATGTCGTAATGTTATTTGCGGTCTCCAAGCGCTCTCAAAATGTGCAGGAAGAGGTTGAGAATATCGAGATAAAGGTTGATGGACGCCAAAATGTATTCTTCCGGTGACAGCTTGTGCATCATCATGTGTGTGTCAAAGATGATAAACATGGAGAAGAGGGCGGCACCTCCGATTGCAATCGCCTTGTCCATCAAAACACTGGGGAAAAATAACTGAAATCACAAAATGAAAAAAATATTTCACAGAGAAACATCAAGGGACTTTTGTTGTAATGACACCTCAACACATTTTAACTTACAACCATTTAATGTGTAACATAAATGTATGGTTATTTTTACTTTTGGTTTAGAATGAGAGGATGGAAGGAAATGTTTTATTTAATGATGCAATCAACACATTGTATTTACGGTTATACATGTATGCCGTCGGACATACATGTATGGTCAAGAACCACATAGATACTGAGAGAGGAAATCCGCTGTCGCCACTTCATGGGCTACTCTTTTCGATTAGCACCAAGGGATCTTTTATATGTACCATCCCACTGACAGGATAACACATACTACGGCCTTTGATATACCAGTCGTGGTGCACTGGTTAGAGCGAGAAATTAGACTGAGAGGAAACCTGCTCCCAACTACATGTGTACATCCATATAGGTTACTATAGGTTAATCCTATAATAAAGCAGTAAGGAACCATTTGTATGCACTTTCTAATAAAAATGACAATACATGCACTGGGCTTTTATGTACCAGTTGTAGGGCACTGGTTGGAGCTGGAAAAAAACACAGGGTCAAAGTGACAAATAGAACAATTCATTCTTCTCGATGATTTAATTTACATGGTCATTATCAACTATATTCTACAAGGCTATTCAAATTTAGTGAAAAGCAGGATTGTGTTTGCTTTGAAAAGACTGGTATACCGAAGGCTGTGGTATGTGCTGTACTGTCTGTGGGAAATGTACATATAAAAGATCCCTTGCTGCTAATGAAAAAATGAAGCGGGTTTCCTCTGGAGACCATGTGTAAGATTTATCAAAATGTTTGACATCCACTAAACTATAATGAATAAATCAGTGTACTCTAATGCTGTCTCGTTAAACAAAACAAACTATTAAAGAAAATTACCTGCAACATTCCAGCAAGGATCAAAATCCACAGTAGAGAAAACAGCCTGAAAAAGACAAACAAAATAATTAACACATTAGATGTAAACAAATTAATAAATGCAACATAAATTAAATACCTTCCCCTTTAAATGACCAATGGAGGCTGCAATTGCAAAAATAAATCATGTAGCACATTTCACTCTGTGTAACCCATTTCGATTGCGTAAAAAATTTCTAAAATTGAAAGTGCAAATGAAAAATAGGTTATGCAAAACTAAGACTTGCGTAAGAAATACAGCTGACTGCACAATTTTAAGAGGCCTGCCAATATTTTAAAAAGAATACCTTAAGTACATGTAGGCTTATAATAATCACTTAATAATGATGAAAACAAATGGATGTAAAACAGACCAATGCAAAATTCAAAATAACAACTGAAAACTTACCCAGCACCCCATGAGCTGAAATCGCGTTTACTCTGAAGTGTATAAACCGTCAAGGCCAGTGTCACTCCCAAGGTCAAGACGAACGCTTCAATCACGGCACTCACATTATAAAACGTCACTGTAAAGAAAAAGAACATGAATAAATAGCTGGTATTGTACATATTTCTCTAAGAATAGTCAAAAATAAATTAATATTGTGGATTTCAAATGAAACATTAAAAAACTTAAATAATTGGGTGGATTTTTTAAAGATTATGAGTCAAATTTATAAAGTCTGTTTTTGATTTACATACATGTAACTACATATATTTACAATGCTTAAACACCTGTATTTAAGAAAAAAGGCTTCGTAAATTTTGATCCTATGAATCTAATATAATCATAAAACATTCATTCTATTTATAATACTATTTTAGTTGTGTGGGTTTTGGGTTTTTTTATTTACATATAATCAAATTGTAGTTTATCCTACATTAATTCAAAGATGAATTTTGTCTATAAAATATTGAATTATACAAGTACATTATTACATTTGCCAAACCATATATAAGTACCACTAATAAATATATTCAAGTGATGTGATCAATAATGCAGGGTTCTCATTTTAACTAGTGCCTGATAATAACTACTACTTGACAGCAAGGCTTTAGTTTACCCAGGTTCCAGCACATAACTACTAATTTTCAACATTTTAATGTCCGTATCACCTGCCATAAGCACAGAAGAAACCTTGAATTACTAATTAACTCACCAACAACCCCAACAGAGTATGCTTCCATGAGTGTCTAAAAACAGAGGAAATAAAAACAAATCAACACACATTGGAAACAAAAATCCATTAATATATGTACATGTATGTAAACAAAGCAGGGCTCGAATTTAATGGCGGCCATGTGGCAAATCGCCGCCATGCCCTGAAAAAAAAAAAAAAGCCTCAAAGCCAAACTTGAGGCCTCTAATGTATATATGTACATATGATAATTTTATACAGTGACCAGAGAAGAATATTTTAAAACCTTAGTTATCAGAATCTGCTTCACATGATTTTTGTCTAGATAGGTAACCAATTGTTCAGTTATATGAATTATATTTGCATTCTAAATAAAGTTCTGATGATGCTGAAGTTTGTAACTCTTTATCTTAGAATATAATGGTTCACTATATAACCGATTGGCAGTTTGTGTGAATTTAAAGTTGTGTAACCAACACATGAACTGAATGTTAGTTTATGTGAAATATTGTGCCCTGCAAAACCAGGCTCTCGGTAAATCGGAATTCACTATTGTGGGAAGCGTGGCCTAATAAACATTCGTACAAGGTAGGTTTAACTATGATATAATTTGAAATTTTGTTAGTTATATATTTCATAGCTTGGTTAACATGCACTATTTTTACTATATTGTGGCAGGGCTCATACGGGAAAGAATTTTGTTTAAGTTAATTTTCAGATATGTAGAATACTTAAAAAGTAAAAATTATAGAGACTGAATAAAAATTAGCATTTGATTAATTTGGCAATGGTCAGGAGGAACTATGGGTGAGTGGCTCATTTGACCTCTACTTCATCGTACAATGTGGCTGAAATAACACAAATAACAGTTTTTCCCCTTAAATTTTATGGTCTGCAGGATAAAGATAATAACTAGTTAATGACGCTGGATATCCTGGGAACAGGATAAAGCAGATATCTGACGTCATTGACTAGTTATTCTCTATTCACACCTTAGGCAAGCTGTCTACCACTGAACTATGTCCCACCTCATGATGCCATGTATGTGTTCACACAAGAGCTTAGTGTTGCAACTTACGAAGACTGCAAGGAGAATGTAGTTAGTTGGAGTTTCATTCCGTTTCCACATCAGAGCCAGAAGTACACCAAATGTCCCAAAGAGAGCAGTCATCATCATCCAGCCACTGTAACATATTAAATTCATATCAAAATTGCATGTATTTGTCAGTGTTCCATCTTATTTCAATAAGACAAACTCAGGATGCGAACTTAATAGTGGCACCAACTAAAACTGTAAAAAAAAGGTTTGGATAAAAATTAGCATTTGGCTAAAGGGAGCTCTGGGTGGGTGGGGGTGGGGGTGGGCAGGCATCGAAATAAGTCAAGAACGGTTGTTCAGGTTACCGGTAGGTTACCACATGTTAGAAAAGTCGACGAAAATTTCAACAACGGTAGTTTCGTTTCCGAATTTAAACCAAACAATGCATTCCGGACTTCCGCGTTTCATTTACTGGTAAGGAATTGCATCGATGTGCAATTGCAAGCAGTAATAGTCATTCCGCATTTAAGTTGCGTCCACTAGATGGATTTACTTCCGCATTTCGTACGAAATTGCACCGATGTTCGTGCGCACTTGTGCAATTCAATTCTAACTTTCATATAGTTGTGGTAACCTATAGGTTACCAGGCTATATTTTGTGGTAACCTGTAAATGGGTTACCAGACACAATGCTTATTTCGATGCATGGGTGTGGGGGGGGGGAAGAGTGTGGGTTGGGCAACATATTCCAGTGGAGAGACATACATGAACTGCAGCAGGTCAGGGCCCAATTTCACAAAACATCATAAGCCTAGTTTTGCATGTAAACGTAAATTTATGACTAAACCACAATTCTTATTACTATTATAGTACAATAAATATAGTATGAAGTACACATAAAAAAATATTATTTCATTTTCTTTTGTCCTTAAAATGCTACATCTTCCACAGGGATGTAATTTTCTGCGTGAAATGGATGCCGAACACGTGTAAACGTACAGCTGGTATAACTGCTAGTCGCAGACGTAAACTTACGATGCTTTGTGAAATTGGCTCCAAGGGCTTTAGCGATGGCAGTTTAAAAAAAACTGCTGGGTAAAAATTATTATTGTCCGTTGAAGGGATCAAAATTGTCACAGGTAACAGAGCCTTAAGTCTGAGCCCTAACAAACTGCAATATTATATTAATGCTAGAATTTATTATGTTGTTTACACACACACATTAGGCTTTAAGCTGGATCCCAAAACATTACTAGCAGATTGTCAAATTTGGTCAGAACACCACATAGCGAAAAGTTTATTTTTATTAGCCAAACAGTCAAAATGGCTGTAAATCTACAAAGGGTAGGCAATTTTCGAAAAAGCTTTTTTTGTGAGTTAATTATCAAATACACGTCACGATGTGTCAAATACAAGTTTAATAGAAATTTGGTGAATTAATGAATGGCAGCTGGATCCCTTGTATATACAGATGAAAGTACTGTATTAAACCCAAGGCTCCAACACCGCAACATTATAATATTTCTGGTAAATTAACTAACTATGGAGCATTTAAGAAAGAACAATAAAATTTAAAATGTGGTATCGATATACATGTAGGCTATGAAGTTGAACTATATACTCAGGTTTGCTGGAATATGCAGAAGCCACACATTTCATCAAAAACTGTGAAATCCGAGATAATTCCTTTTTCATGACAAAATCATTTTACTTCATTTTAAATATTAATTAAATATTAGCTTCCTACTTTTAGACATGAAGCCTGCTATTTTGATACAATTACAAAAAACCCCAACAACACACACTGTTATTAATGAAATGTTCTGTATTAAGTCAATGAACCAATGTGGCAATCAACTGACTATCTTTAGCAGTTGTAAATTTCTTTATCAGGCCTCTGAGAATTGAAAATTTGCACAAAACATTTATGGGTTACGCAAAAGAAATTCAGCTAACCCGTTTCGTTTTTACATAACCCATCATGCTCATGTAAATGTCATAAATTCAGTGTGTGAACGAAAAATGGGTTACGCAAAACTATACTTACGCGAGCGACACACGAACGAAACTAACGTTCTCGCAATTTTCAGAGGCCTGTTTATTCAACATTTACTTATAGAGTGCATATAAATGAAAGTAGAAATTTATGTAAATTACCTGTTTTGTACATAATGTTTTATGGGTTCGCTGACAATAAAAAGAGCAGCAACTATTGTGGTAAGCAGAATCTGTGCAGTGAGGATCCCATACACCTTGCGAAGAAACCCTGCAAATAAACAATACACACAAACAATATCATCATTATTCATAATAATTGTTCATACTTTTCAGAGCAATATGGATCAAACACTTTGACATACAGTTCACAACTTAACACTAACCTCAACCAGGTTGCATGTTGACTTTTATCTTTGTGATGTGTACTGAAAATGTACACTTTATTGAATGAATGAATGAATGAATGTTTAACGACACACCAGCATGAAAAATACATCGGCTATTGGTACACACATTCCCTATGGTAATGCGAAAAACAAAGTGATGATCAACATCAATATAAAAATTCAACAGTTAAATAAAACACAGTGTAAAAATACAAATATCACAGATAGATATAATTAAAATTTAGAATAAAACTCAGTGTCACGTAAAAATTGTAAAATAATTTCTGGATGGAATCGAAAGGATTCTACCACAGATCACTGTCCAAATGTACACTTTACTGAATACAGGGATGTCATTAATAGCCGGCACCCGGCGATTTTTCGCCAGCTATCGCCAGGTATCGAACTTCAAATAAACAATGCGTGTCGACTTTTTGTTGATTAATGGCCACCTATAATTTGATTTTCACCTGCTATTTTTATTTTTAATGACATCACTGGAATACAGGTTTAAAGACATATATGTAATACTATGTATTTTATGACCGAAACACAATAATGTTATTTGTTTCAAACACTGGTATCTATAGCATATATATGCATACATGTATACGGTATGTACAGTGTTCTAGCTAGCAATATATGCTCTGCCCCAGTTTTGTGCTGCCCTGCCCTGTTTGTTGCTGCCGCCCTGTCCTACATGTAAGTCACTGCTATACAAAAATAATAAAATCTTGCTTTCCATTCAAAGTGTGTACAGGGATATTACATGTCTGAATTCTCAACTAAGAAACGTTTTGACAATTCAGATGAAAATAGACCATCAAGGTAAACCTCAACATAACAACCGGCCTCAGTGGCATCGTGGTTAAGCCATCGGACATAAGGTTGGCAGGTACAGGGTTCGTAACCTGGTACAGACTCCCACCCAGAGCGACTTTTAACGACTCGGTGGGTAGGTGTAAGGCCACTACACCCTCTTCTCTCTCACTAACCACTAACAATTAACCCACTGTTCTGGACAGACAGCCCAAATAGCTGAGGTGTGTGCCCAGGACAGCGTGCTTGAACCTTAATTGGATATAAGCACGAAAGTAAGTTGAAATGAAATGAATGAATATATACAGGATACATATATACAGGATACATATATATGGGCTTTATGAACCACCTGCTACATACACATACTGGTAATTAGTTAATGGCAACAGCCTGTGCACTAGCAGTCATGATGTTCATGATTACCAGTATTATA
Organism: Gigantopelta aegis; assembly: GCF_016097555.1. Classification (NCBI taxonomy): domain Eukaryota; kingdom Metazoa; phylum Mollusca; class Gastropoda; order Neomphalida; family Peltospiridae; genus Gigantopelta; species Gigantopelta aegis. The sequence goes on from NC_054701.1 coordinate 77,231,555, forward strand.
TATATAAATCAGTTAAATTTGTTATTCAATAACAATCATACCATAATTTATTTACATATACAGTCAAACCTGTCTTAAGCGGTCACACATGGGAGTTGATAAAAATGGCTGCTTAAGACATGTGACTGCTGATTACAGGTTGCCACACAGTCTTTAAAACATTTGTTGTTGTTTCTTGTTTTACCGTCTGTACTGCTAATTAACGGATATGTGCTTCACAGTTGACTATAAATCAACTTTTGATATGTCGCCTCCTGCAGATAAAATGCAACTGGAATGTATTAAATCAACCGTTCTCAACAAGTTTGTTTTCTTTTTCCATTTAATTCCTACTTCATGCGATGTATTGTCACAGTACGTGAATCTACATATGTCAAGTGTAGCCTGCTCAGAAACAATTAGATGCATTCCAGAGCAATACTTTAACTGATACACAGCTGAGATGTCGGGATTGAATATGGGTACTAGTATTCCTGAAGGTGTGAAGATCTGTTATTTGCTGTACCTCTTGCTGTTGTAAAAATATCCCTTTTATATAACAGTAAAAATTTACTGTGGCCGCTTAAACCAGGTATTGTAGTGATTTGGGATCTGATCTAGGTGGCCGTTAGACAGTTGACCACTTATTACAGGTGCATTTACATTACAAATCGTTTGGGAGGAAGAAAGTGGCCACTTAAGGCAGGTGACTGCTGATTACAGGTGGCCGCTAGGACAGGTTTGACTGTATATCTTGAGCACCAAGGGAATAACTACACGTAATAAACTACACACTAATTACAATATGAATATATATATATATATATATATATATATACATACGCACCCACAAATATCAGTACTCAATTTAATTGTGACCATGTGCCACAGTGCCTTGAATATTAAAAACACAGCCTCATAGCCAAACTGGCTGTGCCTTATTTGCATACATGTTAATAACTTGTCATCAAACTCGAATGTTAATTACTCCTGAAAGTTGTTCATACTTATTTATTTTGAGTGGGTGTTGTTGTGCTGTATATAAAGACACTTGTTGAAGTTTGCCTTGTTGCTCTGCCTTCTAGCTGGTCTAAGCCAAATGACCATGCCCTCTATATTGCCAGATCCGAGGTACACACATATATATATAGTAGCATTAAATTACTTTGGGGAATCCACGTCGGAATGCGAGAATGTTTTTTTTTTCTTCCTGTTTTTTTTAATCTTACTAAGTAACCAAATGAATCCTGATTAAATACGGACATACAACTTAATAAACTATTTTAAGAGCAAAACATTTTATCTTTACTGACCACTTGTGAAATAACTGTCAATAAATATATCATAAATATTAAAAGACAATGTAACTATGTCTTGATTACATAGATTACAAAACAAAAATACAAGTTTTATTATGCCATATATGGTAACATGTCACAGAATTGAAATAAACAATGGGCCCTAAAATGTGAATGTTATGAACTGCGATTAATCAACGCATCCTCAGTCGTTGGAAACTCACTACATTTTTCCATTAGCAGCCATGGGATATTTTTTATGCACTTTCAGACAGACTGGACAGTATGTACCATAGGCTGTCAGTGTTTCTGCCAGAAAGAAAATTTTGGGTATGGCACTATGAAATTGAATATAAAATTTACAATGTGTGTGTATGCAGTTGATAGAGGCTATGCGGGGCCTCTTTCAGAAAGAAAAGTGGGTAGGTTTAGGGAAACAATCAGAGAATGGGTCCACTGAGAGACTTTGATCCTCTGACCCATGTGCCTCAGGAGGGCGTTCAACCGACTGAACTCGATTCACACTCCTCATGACTCAATGTCTGGAGAATGACATACATATATACGTGTAACTGGTTAACATATATTCAAAAATGTTACGTCATCCCCTGCAAATGCCATGGAGGTTTTCATTCTCTGTAGCAATTATTTTGCCTTGGACTATATTGGATTCTTTTTTCAAGATAAATAAGTAAATATTAACAAATTGGATGATGATTGCACGAAAAGTGTCAGTACATGGAAAAACAAAATGAACAGTTTGAAGCATAATGCAATTAGGGACATTGACGAAACATGTATATGTGTATCCATGTAGAGTTACAGAGTACACCCTATTGAATTCTTAATTGTATTCATCTGTAGAACTCATTTTTAAAGTGAAATAGAAAGAATTTTTCTCTCAGTTTTTGTAGAGCACTCAACTAAGTGCTTGCGTCAAACGGTATCAGGTTGTTTCGCCCTTATTCCCGATCGCCCCGTGTCGTTTCGCCCCCCATACCGGGTTGTTTCGCACTCATGTTTATGTTTGTGAATGATGAATAAATTTGTTTACGTGATGCAAATCAGATATAGGTTATCAATTTGTAACCTTTTATCAACCATAAGCACCATTTATATGTATATGTTATTATGTGCAATAGTTTAAATAACCCCTCCCCTCACACCATCCCAGTTCCTACGGGCCTGATGTATTTTATATTAATAAGTACAAAGCCTAGCCTACACAATGATATTGTCGATAGGACATATTAGTTATAAAGTGTTTTGGTGTGTGTGTGTGTGTGTGGGGGGGGGGGGGGGACTTTTTTTTGAAAATTTGCGAAATTGGCCTCTGTAATATCCATTGACGTGTCATGTTTACATCTATGCTGATGATGATGATGATGATAACTAGTTTAACGTGCCCATATACCACTAGGGTTTCGAACACGCCCATACCGAGTCCGACCTCCGATAAGATCGGTGGCCTGACTCGGGATGGAGGGGGGGGTTGAAAATGGGCAGAATTTTGAAAATAGCAATTATTAAAAACGTTAATAGAATAAATAAAAAAAGAAAAAGGTTACAAACCAAAAATAAAAAAAGAATTGACTGCTCAGCCGAATATTTATATAATTTGGAGCATTTTAGAAGGACAGTCCAAAATTAAATAAGAGAAAGAAGAGAGGATCGGACTATTTAATAATATTACAAAAAAGAAGTAATTTCGACAAAAAAATTTGAACGCAGATCTAAACGTTTAAAGTCCGATCGATATGTCCACGCGAGTGGCCTCGTTAAGGCCGTTTGGGTGCACAGCTTAAAGGGACGAGATGGGTTGCATCCCGTCAAGAAAAACCCTAGATTGACGTTGAAGGTGTAGTGCTGTGCTGAAATACAGATCTTGAGAAGCCGGATCCGTCTGAACGAGTAGAGTATCAGACTAGGGTATAGTCCAGTCGCCATGGGTTGGTATAGTGGTGCGGACGGGCCCGACTCCGGAGGATACGAGATGGTATCATTATAAAGCAATGTAAAGTCTAGAAAAAGAGTAGTAGGGGCCGACCCCGCTTCCTATTTCTTCTTAGAGTGGGGCGGTCAATCTTCCAGTGCTGGTAGGACAGGCTCGGACATGTAGAGACTAAACGCGAACAACCGTGGCGTTCTGCAGAATGGTCGTCATACGAGTCACGAAAAAACAAGTCAACATAGTCAGACAGAGAAATGACGTGGAGGCGAGGAATCTCACTGAAAAAGAATCCAACCTGGTGGTGCAGACTGTCGAAACGAGAAGCGTTCCAGCGCTCCATCGGTTCCAATGGCCGCATACATCCCAGTAGAAAACTTCATTTCGCTGACAAAAACAACGAAATGAAGGACCCCCAAGTTGAGCACACGAAAGCACGTGCAGTGTGCACAAGCGAAACAAACACGTCTTACTGCGTGGAGCTCCAGACTGGGAATGTCTATGCTGAAGAAGATTTATGATGAAATAATAAAAGGTCCATTTGCTTCAGTTTACATTTAAATACATGCAGTTTTCTGCTGTCTGCCATTTTGGGTTTTTTATGGAATACTCTTCAAGAGGGGTGAAATATTCTAAAATATTAATATAAAATCAATGATCGCTAGTGGTATCTTTAAACAATCAAATAATATTAATAATAATAAAATAATATGACGTCATCACATTTGCATTTATATCATAACATGTTATTACATTCAACGGTTGTTAGATTAAGTCATATACTTTCACCCCTCTTGTAGAATATTCCATAAAAAGTCAAAATGGCAGCCGGCACAAAATTACATGCTTTTTGCCCTATGCGATCTCAGCGAAGTCGATACAGGTGACATGGTTATCATCTAGTATGTGGAATCCATGCCATTGTAATTGTTTTTTCAAGATTTCTGTCTGGACAAAATGTGGGTAAAATCTAACGAAAAATAAAGGTAGGAGCAATTTATTGTAGTTGTCCACATTTTGTTTCGGACTTTACGCTTAAGTCTACAATCTTGTTGCCCGTTAGGTGACTATTACGACAAAATTATGGGTAAAATTATTTTTATATACCAAATTTTGCATACTAAAATCACCCCAATACATAGGGGCGAAAGGACTCATAATGGAGGACGAAACGACTCATTCTAAAGGCGAAATGACTCGGGGCGAATGGGAATAAGGGCGAAACGACTCAGGGTCGAATAGGGAAGGACTTTCCTTTGGCACTGTCACTAACCCTAACCTTAACCCTAACTCTATGATAAGTATTTATAATGTTCTTTAATTTATAGCCTACGCTAGGTGACAGTGCCAAAGGAAAGTCCTACCATCAAATGTTTGACAGCCAATGATGAAATAATCAATGTGCTCTAGTGGTGTCGCTAAACAAAACCAAATTTTAACTTTGATGTGTTACATTTTCTGCACCCTCGCACGACTCCGCGAAGTGTGAAGTGTCAACTTTTTTTAGTCCGTGCTTTTACACTCATATTCACAACAGCTACAGCACTACAATTGATAAACATACACATACCCATGCGTATGTAGACGTGAGCTGTTGCAACATTGGAACCATACATAAAATCATCAACAATGGAGCTCTTTCCTTCCATCTTTGATCCCGAACCGTCCAGCGTCATGGTGGCCGCCATGTTTGTCGATAGACGTCAAAATACACGAATCAGTTGATATTTACAAAACAGGACCTGTCGTGAGAAAAAGTCGATATATTATTACAGTCGAATAACCCAACAATGACTGAAATGTAAATATCAAATGTTACAAACTGGTTATAACCACAAACGTAATGAACATATTGGAAAAATGTTTGCAAACAAAATTGGGACATACCCGATTTAGATCATATTCTAAAAATAACTTCGGTTAAATGTCGTGTTACTCGGAACACCTGCCGAAGATTTTCCGGTTTGATTAGCGGAATTGGCCGATAAGTTCCGAGTGATGTCATGGAATTTTTTTTTAATAAGTTAAAGGTACATAGTCTTCTAAAACAACGTACGATATTTCTTAGTCAAGGGGCCAGAGCCAATGAAAATGAAAACTCTTGTTTATGGATGATGATACATGTATATCACACGATCAATCGAGTGCAGTTGGGTGAAATTTAAGTTTTAACGTAATTACATGATTCATTGACCGGAGCTAATATCAGGTTTGACCTAGATTGAAAACACAAACACTCTTAATTGGTACAAATAGAGGCGAAGCATGGTCCGGACCCTAACTTAAATGTTCTATAATTTGGCTAATGGATGGATGTGTGTGTGTGTGTGTGTGTGTGTGTGTGTGTGTGTGTGTGTGTGTGTGTGTGTGTGTGTGTGTGTGTGTGTGTGTGTGTGTGTGTGTGTGTGTGTGTGTGTGTGTGTGTGTGTGTGTGTGATACATGTGTATAGTTTAGCTTAGTAACTGGTTTAACGTGTCCATATACCACTAGGGTTTCGAACACGCCTATCCCGAGTCCGGCCTCCGATAGGATCGGGGGTCTGACTCGGGACCATGTGTATATGTATATAAAACGAACAAATTAATTTTGTTAAGTTACATCATTTTGTGATACAAAGAGCGACTTTATAACCAAAAATTAGGAAAAGTGGAAATTTAAACATAAAATAAAAAGATGTATGTATGTATGTATATGTATGTATCTATGTATGTGTGTGTGTGTATATATATATATATATATATATATATATATATATATATATATATATATATATATATATATATATATATATATATATATATATATATATATATATATATAATATGTATATATATATATATATATATATATATATATATATATATATATATATATATATATATATATATATATAGAGAGAGAGAGAGAGAGAGAGAGAGAGAGAGAGAGAGAGAGAGAGAGAGAGAGAGAGAGAGAGAGAGAGAGATATATATATATATATATATATATATATATATATATATATATATATATATATATATTTCTCAAAATGTAGTGGGTTTCCAAAAGATACCAAAAGTTTGACATTCAATAGCCGATGAATAATAAATCGATGTTGTCGTTAAATAAAACAAAAATCCTTTCTACCACACATCATGACTTGATACTGAAATATTTAAAGGCTAACTCTCTTTGATTAATGAAACTGTCAATTAAACATTTTCCTTTAAAGTGACATACCCTAGTATTGTTAACAGTACGGCGTATTTCTTACGGTTAGGGTCGTTTTTTATAATTAAAATTAGACGTTACGTATATTTTTTTTATATATAGATAATTATCCATGTCCATATTTCCGAAGTGTTGCTGATCATCCCGGTGTTTCTCATACCACACTGGCGTAGGAAGCAGGCGGGGGGGGGGGGGGGGGGGGGGGGCAAGGGGACATGTGACCCCCACTTTTCAGATATTTTCCTTTATATTTGCTTTATAATAGTGTAAAAATGTGTAAATAAAAAAGTGTGCCCCCCCCCCCCCCACACACACACGTTTTGGCACCTTCCTACGCCAGTGTGTAACCACAATTTGTTTTTTTTTTCGTATTTTTAAAAAAGCACAGAGGTAACGGTTATGGTCTATTTTTAAAGACATTTCCCCGTTGCAACGTTACACACTCTAAAATTTGTTTCACTCTATTGTAACTTTATGCAAATGTATTTGTTTTCGGGTTTGTAGATTAGCCAAACTTAGTGTAACGTTACACGGGTTGAAACTAGTGTCTGCGACTTTAAAGATACAAATCTGGTATATTTTTAATAGTACAATATTTAAGTATTTGGAACACACCATCTTCATGTTTTATCCCACCTTAATTCGCCATTGTTTTCAGTGCGGTCGCTCATCTATGTCATGTACAAAGTTAGCCCCATTATTTCGCCCGAACCCACTCCACTATTCGATATAGAATCCAGGCTATAACTAACGAGGTGGTGGTGTCTTGAAACAGTTATCCCACCACCAAAAACTATGTGCCTTGAAAAAGGTTAAAATGTACCCAAAAGTGTTTAGTTTACCACGCCTTGACTATATTTCTACGTAGATCTGTGCGCGACATTGACACTCCCACTCACCCCTAACACCATCCATAGAAAATGTGGATGTCTCCCCAATCTAATTGATGTCTCCCTCAGTATGGGTATCCTCCCAGTGCAAAATCCTAGCAACGCCATGCAACTTAAGGTTCTGGAACCACACAAACAAATACGCACATACAAATATACACACACACACACACACTCACACACGCATAGAGACAGAAGCACACTCACAAAGACATACATACACACACTCACAGACACAGACACACAAATAAAACGCGCGCGCACACGCACGCACGCACACTGCCTTGAGTGGTCTATTTGACAGGTTTTACGGTATATAGCTATATAAAAGAACGAAGGAGTCACATAAAACTACATACACCACACGACGAACCGTGTCACAATCACGTGGTGGTGTTCTAAAACTGGGCGGCGAGACCACTGAATAGGCCTAACAGTTCAGGAATTTGATCCACATACAACTCTTATATTACTTCGAAAGGAGGACGTTTTCACGTGGAGAAAGGGAATAAATTAATATGTGTTGTTGATTAAACAGTGGAGTAGTTAGCATGTAGAATGCGCTGGGTTCGTGTGTACGCATTAGCCAAAATTCCGTGAGTTGCTCTTTATTATTATTGTTGTTGTTGTTCTTCTTCTTGTTCTTCTTCTTCTTATCATTATTATTGTTGTTGTTGTTGTTGTTGTTGTTGCTGCTGCTCTTCTTCTTCTTCTTCTTCTTCTTCTTCTTCTTCTTATTATTATTATTATTATTAACCATATAACGTAAAACGTACCGCTAAAACATTTGTACTAATTACTAACACTTGGTCTTCAGATTTTTTCTCTCGTTCCAACCAGTGCACCACAACTGGACAAAGACTGTGGTATGTGCTTTCCTGTCTGTGGAGAAGTGCATATAAAAGATCCTTTGCATGGTGCATTGAGAAAAAATGTAGCAGATTTCCTCTAATAACTACGAGTCATAATTACCAAATGTTTCACATCCAATAGCCAATGTTTAATTAATCAATGTGCTCTAGTGGTGTCGTTAAACAAAACAAACAAACTGTTTTTGGTCTTCGGAACACTGGCGTATAGGGGGATGTGGTAGGGAACACCTATTTCCTCCCATCAACATTACATTTATATTTTTCTCTCTTGCCCCTTAACACAACTCATGCTTCCCCACTCCCACCTACCATCAACAGTGTTTCAGAATAAGCGAAGGAATCTCGCTTCAGCCTTTACTTAGAATAAGGTTACTACTAAGTCTTTCAGTGTGGGTGGAGGGAGGGGGTGGGACGTAGCCCAGTGGTAAAGCGGTCGCTTGATATGCGGTTGGTCTGTGATCGATCCCCGTCGGTGGGCCCAATGGGTTATTTCTCGCTCAAGCCAGTGCACCACGACTGGCATATCAAAGGTCGTGGTATATGATATCCTGTCTGTGTGATGGTGCATATAAAAGACCCCTTGCTACTAATGGAAAAATGTAGCGGGTTTCCTTTCTAAGATTATATGTTAAAATTACCGAATGTTTGACATCCAATAGCCGATGATTAATAAATCAATGTGCTCTAGTGATGTTGTAAAGCAAAACGAACTTCTTTTTCCTTCCTACTAATGACAATAGGAAGCGTTTTGGGTTTTTTCTCTAAGACTGTATGTCAAAATTACCAAATGTTTGACATCCAATAGCCGAGCACTAAAATGTCAAAGATATAAATAACTGCGTGTTCCATGACTGTATTGGTGACTGCATCTATGAACGTCCTTGTTATGCACATGATCGTAAAGAATACATACATGTAATACAGTTAGAATTGCAAATGGCTGTCTTTATTATTTAAATGGCAACTTAAAATGATATCTTGCTTTTCAAACGAAAGCTTCGTAGAAACAATATGTAAAATGGGAGCACACGCTAAAGTAAGGGAAACAAGCACATTGTGTTTTAATACAGTAGAAGAAGAAAAAAAAGTTTTTGGCTCAAGTTGTGGGCCACAGGCTTCTGCGCACCACTCCCGGATCCCCCGGACCTGTAACATATGTAGGCCAGTTCAAATTCTTCTGTATTAAAGTCATCGGCTAAAATACAGAGTAGACTGTATGTGTGTGACTCATCAACTGTTATGACATGCGTCATCGGTGCCACATAATAGCACTTGAGACCAACAATCCGGAGTACGGAATTATTTAGAACTGTGAGTTTTAGTTTCTCTTTTATCTTGCATGTGCTAATTTTCTTGATAAGTTCTATTACCGGAAATATTTCATTTGATGAGAACAGATCTGCTAAAACCGGGGCTGCTCCCGGGAACTACCCCATCTCCACCTCCATTGGAGGACCACTATTATTATCGTTATTCACTTAATATAAAAATAGGAGCTGACAATTTAGAAATGGCTTATAATGTCATCGAAAGATTCATAGACTTTATCGCCATGGTCCAGTTGTGTCATTAAACAAAACAAACTCTACCTCTGTCTCTGTCTCTGTCTCCGTCTCTGTCTCTCTTTCTCTCTCTCTCTCTCTCTCTCTCTCTCTCTCTCTCTCTCTCTCTCTCTCTCTCTCTCTCTCTCTCTCTCTCTCTCTCTCTCTCTCTCTCTCTCTCTCTCTCTCTCTCTCTCTCTCTCTCACACACACACACACACACAAACACACATACACACACGACGTCTAGACTGTCCAATTTCTAGTCTGAGCGCTCTTACAACTCGATTCTCGTCGTATAACCTTAGTTGTTAATCTGATCGCACCCATTTAAGTCGGGAGTTGGGGGAATTACAATGCGATTTTTTGTGCATTAAATTCTATAACCACGGTAAAAAATATTCATTTCATTTAAGTAGGCCTACTTTTACCGACAACTACGGGTAGTCAAGCCATGTTGTATCTAAACTGTTGTGGTAATGATCTGCCAGCCTCATGTCCCATAACACGACACAAGGCACGTATTCATGCACCTATAACAATAGATGCTCCACAGTTGTGTCATACGAGGGAAAGCAACGGAATGTGTTGATAGCGGACATTTTAAATTACTGCTTAGACAGCATGAGGCAGACGAGGCGCTTGCCTCGTCTGGAATTTACCCAGATTTATTTTATTTTTCCCATGACACTGATATTTATTTTACAGGTCTGGGTTTGCCTCGATGTTTTTTCTCTCTGGCTACGCCCCAGGTAGCCTTTTGATATTTCAACACTTGAAATTGAGAAAGAGACAACCGATTCAGCCATTACGGAAGGAAATGTTTTATGTAACGACGCATGCAACACATTTTATTTACGGTTATATGGCGTCGGACATATGGTTAAGGGCCATACAGATAATGAGACAGGAAACCCACTGTCGCTACTTCATGGGCTACTCTTTTTCGATTGGCAGCGGGGGTTTTATATATGCAGGATAGCACATACCGCGGCCTTTGATGTACCAGTCGTGGTGCACTGGTTGGAGCGAGAAATAGCGGCCATTACGGCTACTCCTTATGAGTAGCGGCAAGATATCTTTTATAATATGCAGTTTTCCTTATAGGTTACATGGTACCAAAAGGAGAGAATTCTATGTCTAAGTTCGAGGTGTACTGTCAAATATTTACGGAGTAAAAACAGCTGTGGTTGTGATTGGTAGTAATATGGAACTGCAATTTTCAACAGAAATAACGGTTGCTAATAAAAACATTAATTAAAACTCTTAAATGGTATGTGACCATCTCACAGACAGCATAGCACATACCACGGCCTTTGACATACCAGTCGTGATGCACTGGCTAGAATGAGAAATAGCCCAATGGGCCACTGATGGGAATCAATATGTTTTCTTGCAGGTAGATTAGATGTGAGGTGCCACACGTTTTATTGCTGTACTTCCTGGGTGTGTTGATACGCTGCTTACATCAATTTTATTAGTAAACGTTAACATTATCGGCAATAGGAACTGATTTGGTTTATTAGAACCTAGACAAGGAGGCGGGACGTAGCCCAGCACTTGGTAAAGCGCTCGCCTATGCGCGGTGGGTTTAGGATGGATTCCCATCGGTGACCCATTTGGGCTATTTCTCGTTCCAGCCAGTGCATCACGACTGGTATGTCAACGGCCGTGGTATGTGCTATCCTGCCTGTGAGATGGTGCACACAAAATACCCCCTCTTTTCAATTCCTGTAGGATCAGCACACCTTGCATGCAAGTACAACGTGGGATGGCGGTATGTTGAGTACCATAACTAGGTCAGCGCGACCTACTTTTCAGACATTACTTCACATTAAAGGAAATCCTTGTCCAGACAAATCTTCCTTATCAATTCATATAGGTTTTCGTTTTCCATTTATGGACGAATAGTGGTGACCTCAATGCCATTTTGAATTTCTTAAATTCTTCAAGGGTGACAAAATTACGCCAGACCCCCTTTAACCTTCAAAATTATCTAAAGTCTTATTATGCACCATACAATTCTTGTTCCATTCGTTTTTCTTCCAGCCTATAACAACGGTTGATATTTTTCTTTCATTTCAGGAACGTAGCGGAATATGACCTAGCTGGGATTTTGTTTAACAAATTTTATTTTTATTTTTTATTGCAGTATCAAAACATGACCTGGCTAGGCTTGTTGCTCACCACAGCAACTGTAGTAGGTGGGTTAGTACATTGTCTCACTCCCAGCTTACTGTGTCCAAGTGTCTGCGAATGCAACTTCAAAACCAAAACAGCTATCTGCGGTCTTAAGACACACGGTCTCAGCTACATTCCTGCAATACCAGGTTACGTTCGACGGTTCGCTTTACTGAATGGAAATATATCTACTGTGGACAGGCAGGTCATGTCGCCCGTTTCTAAACACAGACTTCTTTCACTGACACTTGCCACAAGCCAAATCAGAAACATATCTGAGGACGTGTTTGAGGATTTTCAGAATCTGACTTACCTCGATCTCCGAGAGAATTCAATACCTGTCCAATTGTTACAACCAGCGTTCAGAAGTCTTGGGGATAGTGTGCGAAACGTCGTTCTAAGGAATATGAACATTAGGTTTATTCCATTTAATTTATTTCAGACAAAGAACGCAAAAAATATTAAACATTTGGACATGGGTAACAACGACAGACTCGTAGCCGAGTTTTGCCGGCCCAACGGAAGTTCTGTTTATTCCCATCTCGGGTATATAAATCTACAAAATACCGGAATACAATCAATAAACAGTGGTTCATTTTCTTGTCTTAATTCCATTAGACATATAGAACTCAGCGAAAATCCAATCACAGTTCTTGGGAACAACAGTTTCAGCAATCTTCCCCGTTTAAACAAACTGCATCTGATGAAATTACAGTCTCTGAAAACGATAGAAGAACTGGCCTTTAACTCAACTTCCCTCGAAGAATTAATACTATCTGGCGCGTCGAAATTCAGAGACAGTACGTTCCCGGGGGATTTTCCTTTTAAATGGGCACCTCGACTTATGCAACTACAACTTCAACGAACTCGCATCGGCCTTTCCAAAAACGCTCTGCGTTCTATGTTGTTGCAGTTAAAATCCATTACGTATTTAAATCTGCAGAAGACGTGGCTCTATGAACTACCACCCGACACGCTTGGAAAACTCCCGAATCTCATTCGACTGGACCTACAAGGAAATTATTTGCCTACTTGGAGTGACAGAACCTTCGCCAACGTAACTCGCCTGCAATATTTGAATCTTGCCGGGTGCCGTATCAGTACTATTAACGAAACGTCATTTCCGGTCGAGATGCTAAAAAGCATTAAGAAGTTCAATCTTGGAAGTAATCCGTTTTTCTGCAATTGCGATTTGTTATGGTTTCGCACATGGATGAATGACGCGATGAGAAACAAGAGTATATGTTTTGTAAACTATCCGCGAACGTATTACTGCAAAAACCTAGGTAGCATTCACCTGAATAGATTTAATCCGACGCATGCCTCGTGCGTGGTTCTGAGCCCATACATCATTGCTGCTATAGCCGTCTCTGCTTTTGCTGTTGTTCTTTCAGCGGTTTCTCTCGTGGTGTACCGTAACCGCTGGAACATTCGTTACTGCATGTACTCGCGAAGAAGATGCCAGTATCAGAAGCTACCAGGCAGAGATACGGAATTAAAATTCGACGCCTTTGTGTCCTTTGATTCGCACGACATTGACTGGATGATGACAGAAGTGTGTTCTTTTCTGGAAAATGACCTGGGACTCAAGCTGTGTATTCACAGGCGAGACTTCGAGGGCGCGAAAATGATCATAGACAATATTATGGACTGCATGGAACAGAGCAAGAAGACCATTCTCGTAGTATCCAATGACTTTGCCAGGAGCCACTGGTGCCGCTGTGAGGTCCAGCTTGCCCTGTACGACCACTTTAAGAATGGCAAGGATGTGGTGATTGTCATCAGGGAGCCTGTAACCAAGAAGCTAATGTTCAAGTCTCTGAAAGCTTTGTTTGCCAGCACTACCTACATACAATGGGAGGACAGTAGAACTGTGAAGGAAGTTTTTAGATGCAGGTTGGCAAAAGCAATGGGGTGTAGAGGTGTGAACATATAGCTTCATTACATATTGTCAAAATTGCCCCTTAAAGTTTTCTGCCCCGAGTCAGGCCACTGGCATCCAGAGACGAGACTCGGGATAGACATGCTCGAAACCTTCGTGGTATATGAGCATGTAAAAATCTTCAAGTCAAGTCATTACATATATACAAGAATACTAGTAGGAAGAGCGGGACGTAGCCCAGTGGTAAAGCTCTCACCTGAGGGAGTGGGATCGATCCCCGTCGGTGGGTACATTGGGCTATTATTTCTCGTTCCAGCCAGTGCACTACGACTAGTATATCAAAGATCGTGGTATGTGCTAACCTGTCTGTGGAATGGTGCATATAAAAGACCCCTAGCTACTAATGGAAAAATGTAGCGGGTTTCCTTTCTAAGACTATATGTCGAAATTACCAAAAGCCGATGATTAATAATTCAGTGTGCTCTAGTGGTGTTGTTAAACAAAACTAACTTTTCTTTTTCTGTTTATTGTTGTTTTTTGTTGTTATTTGCTTTTGTTGTGTTGTTGTTGTTTTTTGTTGTTTTTCGTGGGGGGGGGGGGGGGGGGGGGGTCTTTTTCTTTTTTTTCTTTTTTCAAACACCTCAGTGTCGGTCCTATTCGTTTATTAAATGTAATGTACATTCCGTGTGTTTACATCCAAGTATTGCTCGAGGCCGCTGTGCTCTACTACTGGGCTCTTGCTAATCTGCAAAGTGACGGCACTATGTTTTGTTTTTCGGATATGTTGGATCAAATGGTTCAGTTGTAATAACCATTGTGTAACCAGTCTACTTAGTTAACGACGTAAAAAGAAACGTATTTTTGACAGAAATATAACTATTATTAAAAAGAAAGAATTTTTAATACGACAAATAGTTTTTATAAGTTTAGTTTGTTATTTAAGCAAAAACAGCTAACAAGGTTACGAAAACTTTTAAGTAAATTTGGTAAAGTATTAGGCCTATAGTAATAAAATGTAGAAATCAACAATAAAATATGGTGGTGTTTTTTTGTTTGTTTTTTCATTTTTATTATTATTATTAAAAATCTTTTTATTGCCCCCAGAACATAGGCAGTGAACAGGTTGGGGAGCCGTCGTCACTGCCTTACAAAGTACATATTTAAACAATAGTATCTAAACAAAATATGCTATTTAAACATCTTAATGCTTTCTATGATATTTATAAGACGGAAAGGGCGAGAGCGAGAGAGAGAGAGAGAGAGAGAGAGAGAGAGAGAGAGAGAGAGAGAGAGAGAGAGAGAGAGAGAGAGAGAGAGAGAGAGAGAGAGAGAGAGAGAGAGAGAGGGGGGGGGGGGGTGCAACAGCAGTAGATAAGTATAAAGAAGTTGTGGGGATATTGAGAGAGTATTAGAGAATGACATTTTAATTAGTACTCTATTTCCAAGTGAACTTTCAAAGCATTATTTTTAATTAAAACATTCTTTCAATGAGTGTTTTATAGGGTGTCTATTGCTTATGAATTGCTTCATAGTTGCAGTTTTTGTAATAAATATATTTTTCTATTTCAAAATGATTTTGTAGAATATTTTTCGCAGCATTGACATGCAAATTTCTTTTTTATATTTTCATACTGTAAATATAATATTTTATGTTGATAGTCGGCCAATTTACAAAATTACCTTTTTCGTTATTAATCATGCTTAACATATGGTATTTAATATTTATTATGTATGTTATTCATATTCACAGATGCACCACGGTCGGTAGATTTATGTGAATAATTTTTTTTACTGTTTTTGTTGTTGTTGAATTAGTGTTTATGAGAGAAACGTCGGAGTAGTAGTCTCTCCCCCCCCCCCCCCTCCCACCGCCCAATTAGCATGGGGTTAATACTGGGATTGTAGTTGGTACTGGGTAGACATATTATGTCGTTGTCAGGGCGGTGTTGTGTATATTAGCCAGCACGTATACTGCGAGTGGATAGAATCACCCGCCCGCCGGCCCACCCAAAAAACAACAACACAAAAAACACACCCTCCGACCAACCCACCCACAGACCTATCTATCTATCCATCCATCCATCCATGTACCTACCCACCGACCCACACACCCAAATATTAAAAAAAACACCCATTGATATGAAGGACGTACAGAACAAGATATTAAAACACGATTAGAAAAGGTCAGGGGCCTAATTCACTAAAGTCTCACAACTTTGCTATCTCGCAGTGCAATGCTAAAAGACTTGCAAAGAGGATGCTAGCTGAGCCTAAGAGAGCTTTGTGAATTAGGCCAGCTTTTGCAAAGCCACAACAACTATGGAGATCGTCAGTGTACTCCCGAAGAACAACACTCAAAATCTATCAGAGTAATGTCCTCTCTGTACTCCTCTATGGATCAGAGTGTTGGCACATGACTCAACAAGACACCAACAGACTTTCCAGCTTCCACAACACCTGCCTAAGGAAGATACTGAAAGTGTACTGGTCTGACACCATCTCCAACACCAGACTACACCAAACAACGAAACAAGAAAACGTCTGTTTAACTCTAAAGAAGAGAAGGTGGAAATGGTTTGGACACGTCTGCAAAATGAACAACAGCCTTCCAGCAAAAACAGCTTTCACATGGAGTACTGGAGGGAAAAAGAAAAAGAGGCAGACCAAAAACCACATGGCGACGGACAATGGACGAAGAACTAAAGAATGCTGGACTGACATGGGGTACGGGAGCCAAGGAAGCCCAAGACAGAGTAGTTTGGAGAGATCTTGTGCGGGCCTTATGTGCCACAAGGCACTAAGAGGATAATTAAAGTAAGTAATCCATCGATATATCTGTCTGTCTTTCTGTCCGTCCGTTCGTCCATCCGTTTGTCCGTCCATCCATCTATATATAGATATATAGACAGACAGACAGACAGACAGATAGATAGATAGATAGATAGATAGATAGACAGACAGACAGACAGACAGACAGACAGACAGACAGATATATATATATAGAACATATATATTTAGCAGTTGTTCCTTCCTGATGATGAACTGAAACATTCTTTATTATTTCTTTAAAAAAAAATGTTTTAATACATATTACACTGTACACTAGTTTTGTTTTATAATATATACTCTTCAAAAAAGTAGGGGAACTCTAATTACAATTTACAATTGCCAAAATTGTAAGGTATATTAGCTGTGGGGAATGGTTATATGATAATAGTTAATTAATTGGGCAAACATTACAACAGGTAGTTCAGTATTACAGTAGGTTTTATGACCACCAAAGATCTTGAAAGACGATTGGGGTCAGAAGTGACATTTGAAAGTTGATGTTTTTTTATCAGTAAATCGCAAATTCAAACAATAAAAATGACTAACAACAAAACTATAACAACTGTATGATCAACAAAATGAAAAAAGATTGACCGAAATAATGTTCCACAGTGATTAATGGATCTTCCTGGAAATTGTCAAAATCGAGAATGACACCCCACGCACGTGTACGGGGCAACTGCGTGTTTGATGTGCAAACTATGCAATGTGTTTCGGTGTTTTGATAAACAGACCTGAACGTTCTTTACTAGGATGTCTGTGGTTAAAACGTATGTTCGGTCTAATAATTGTGAAGATGTTGTACTTGAAGAGTGATTTAGTCCTAGCTGGTGTAGTGCAGGAAATAAAATAATAGACTAGTACTTGTACTACAGATTACATCCTCTTTCTTCGGCTTCAAGTCTCGGATATTAATCATTGGGTTGACATTAAATTAATACACAAGGATCCAGAAATAATTACGCAAAGTCAAGTGTGACACAATAGGGGGAAACAGAGGTACGTCGCGTTGTGGTTACGTCATTGCCCTTACAGCTAGAAGATACTGGGTTCGCACCTCGGTACTGGTTCCATCAAGTGCGAGTTCTAACGGTTGTTAAGGCTAATTTGTTATTACAAAATGGGCACCTATTTTTTTGTTTTGTTATAAAATGGGCACCTGCTTTTAATAAAGAATGGGTCATTTTGTATTACATAATGGGTCCTTTATTACTAAATGGTTCATTTCCTTTCAAGTTATTTTCGTGCTTATATCCAATTAAGGTTCAAGCAAGCTGTCCTGGGCACACACCTCACCTATCTAAGCTGTCAGTGGGTTAGTTGTTAGTTATTAGTGGTTAGTGTGAGAGAAGAGTGTGTAGTGGTCTTACACCTATCCGTTGAGTCGTTAAAACTCGCTCTGAGTGGGAGTCGGTACCGGGCTACGAACCCATTACCTACTAATCTTATGTTTAACCACGACACCACCGTGACCGGCAATGGTCCATAACATACGATTCAATGTGGAGGTTTAAAACAACTAAACTGACTTCTCTCTTAATAATCATTAACTCCTGTCCTGAAAAGACAGCCCAGATACCCGATGTTTTTACCCAGAATAGCGTGCTTGAATCTGAGTTAAATTCACATTTATTACAGAATTGGTATTTTAAAATTACAACATGGGCACCTATTTGTTTACATTACAAAATGGGCCTAATTGTATTACAGAATGGGAACCTATTTTATAATTGGTCCAATTTTAAAACAAAATTGGTACATTTTTATTACAAAATTGATACTTAATAGAAAACGGGTCGTTTATAACTTTCTCTCTTTCTTTCACTCCATGACTCTCTCTCTCTGTCTATGTCTCTGTCTGTCTCTCTCTCTCTCTCTCTCTCTCTCTCTCTCTCTCTCTCTCTCTCTCTCTTCTTGTTCTTCTTCTCTTACTCTCATCTCTCCCAGTTTCTCTCTATGCTCTTTCTTTCTCTCTCTCCCTTCCTCTTTTCCTCTTTCTCTCTCTCTCTCTCTCTCTCTCTCTCTCTCTCTCTCTCTCTCTCTCTCTCTCTCTCTCTCTCTCTCTCTCTCTCTCTCCTTCTCTTACTTTTATCTGTCCCAGTTTCTCTCTATTCTCTCTCTGTCTGTCTGTCTGTCTGTCTGTGTGTGTCTGTCTGTCTGTCTGTCTGTCTGTCTGTCTGTCTGTCTGTCTGTCTGTCTGTCTCTCTCTCTCTCTCTCTCTCTCTCTCTCTCTCTCTCTCTCTCTCTCTCTCTCTCTCTCTCTCTCTCTCTCTCTCCCCCCCCTTTCTTTCTCGTAACCAAATGTCAAAACAGCCATATGTTGGACACGAAATAACCGTCATTTAAAGCGTTCATACTCAAATATCGTCAAACAAATTTTATTTTGCCACCCAACCCACTCCCTATACTCCTTCTGTCATGCATGACGTGTTTCACAGCGGGTATGACCCAGGATTTAAAAATAGTAACCCTAATAACTAACTATGGGTGGAGTTCTTTTTCGTGTATTATATAGTATACGTTCTATTATACACAGGTTCCGCTAGACGACATCATTGAATCTCGAACTACGGCGTTCAAGTTCCTGGTCTGTGAAAGCACAACCCATACTATAGGTTGCACTGTACCAAACCAGGAAGTTCCTTGTTCAAATCTGATTTATCGTGATAATTCGGTTCAGTGTGGGTTTGTTTACCACGGCTTCACGCACTGCTTTCATGGTCTCACCATAGTGTTTATTTTCATCTTTTTGAAGATTAATGTTTTTGGTATTTAATGTTAAAAGCGCAGATCCTAGTTTCAGCCTGTGAAAATGGACACTAAATTTAGTTGATCTACAAACCTGCAACACACATTTGGATAAAGGTATAACAGAGTGAAGCTAAATCTGTGACGTTGAATCGGGGGAAATTCGTTAAAATAGACTAGAACCCGACTCCATAAACGTTGCATTTCAGACTTTTAAAAATATTAAAAAAAAAAACCCAAAACATTTTGTGGTATTAGAAACACCAGGATGACCAGAAACACTTCGGTTGTAAGGAAATGGGTAATCTAAACAATACAATATAAGTAATTTTTGATTTCAGTACTCATAAACGGCTCTAACAGTGAACACTGTCTTAGTATTCAGGAACTAGGGTCTACGACGTATGTTTTACTATTAAAGCCGTTTTTGATAATTTAAATTGGAAGTACTTACATTTTATAACTTAAAACATTCATATTCGTACACCTGAAGTGAATATGGTCATTCGGGTTTTTGTAATACCACAAAATGCATTTTTCATAATTCTAAAAACGCACATTCATCTGAGAAGTAACGGTTATCGAGACAAGCTGTAGTTATTTTTAGAAGGTATTTCCCTGTTAAAAACATCACAGACGTTAGCTCCTCTCTGTTATAACCATATCCAGGTTTGTAGATTAACTAAACTTAAAAGTCGTTTGTTCCGGGCTGAAACTAGAGTGCGCCTTTAACACTATTTTTATTAATAATTTTAGAATTTTACATTGATGTTGATCATCGTATAACTTGATACCCAATAGCGAATTTTGTTTTGATTTGTTTTTGTGCTGGGTGTCGTTAAAATTTCGCAAGGTTATCCTTCTCTGTTACCTTTTTCGTAAATGACACCCAAATGTCGGGCAACAAATACAACCCATGATGTACAATGAGAAATCTAGACATGTTACATGATTCCGTCCACGTAGAGGAAACCACACTCGTTTCAAGTGTCGCCAGTTTGAGTTGTTTTTTTTACAACTGATCGGGGGGGGGGGGGGGGGGGGGGGGGGGGGGGGGGGGGCGTGCGGGGGAGAGAAGGGTCACTACGTACAATGTATGTTTATTCCCTGTCAATACACATAATTAATATATTTATGTGCAAAAGGAATATGATTCATTGAGAGATCGTCATAAATGGGTTATTCGAAGAGAGCTTGTCAATTCAGCAGTGCTTATCAAGAATAATAGGATGAACAGCTGTGTTTTGTTAAATTCGGTCAATAACACAACGGTCAACACCGTAACGGTCAACAACGTAACGATGTTGATCAAGTGTCTAAATAATCATATGTTAGATATGGAATAGCTTGAAAATGAGCTGAGGTGTCGTTAAACAAATATTCCTTTACACCATAGGCGTCGATCCGGTTTTAAAAGGGGGGGGGGGGGGGGGGACTGATACATATACATATATTTATATATTTTTGCCGGGGGGGGGTGGGGGTCGAGGTGTCTGGCGAAGCCCGAAACCGCGAGCGCCGCAGGCGCGAAGCCCGTGGCGGGGTGTCTGGGGGCCCTCCCCCCGAAAATTTAGGAAAATTGACCCCTTTTTCGCCTTAATTATTGTGACTAAACTGAACAAATGGTATATAGATAGGCCTACAATATAACTTTATTGGTCAAATTTCTTAATTCAAGTACAAATAATGAACATGAATAAAAACAATGGTGCCACTGATGGTATTCCAACAAGTCTTTAATGGTCTAAAATTTCCCCAAAACACTACGCCGTGTATCGCTCGATCCATCGACAAATTCAATTGCGATATCTCGTGCAGCGCACTCGGCAAGACGATTTCTGTGCACATGACAGACCATCACGTGGTTGAGAGGCTGCTGGGTCATAGTGCTCCGGAGCCACATTTTCACCCTGCGAAGTGCGCTGAATGAACGCTCGGCAGAGCACGAACTTGCAGGCGATACCAGAAGGAGACGTAGTAGGGTTGACACTTGCGGAAACAACTTTCTAACTTCTGGTACCATACTGCGAAATGTGATGCGCACATTGTCCACGCTGGAGTGCTCGTACTGTCAGCAGAAGAATGTCAGCTCCTGCTGCAGTGATTCAGACAGTTGGCCTCAGACCACAATTAATTTCACTATGTATTCTCATGTAGCCCCAGTGGCTGTAGCACTTTTATTAATTTCAACAGGCCATTAGCATTTCACGGGAAACATTACCTGCCTGGGCCCATTGAACATTCGAAAGGACGACATCTGTTGTCCAGCTCTTTTCCGCGTTATATCAATGTAAACAAACACACGTGGGCTAAGGGACCGAATCACACCCATTTCTCTGCATTTTACACATATTTTGCATGACTTCAATGTGCTCTGGGGGACATTATGCAGTATCCAGTGTAAACCAAGTGCACATATTCACTAACTGCATCCTCTTACCTGTCAAACCCAGTGTAACAATCCAGTATACTAAGCAGCTCCCCAGCCATTAATCACATCACAAGAAAACTATATTTTCTCGCATTAGTTTCCGTATTTTGGACAACCAAATGGGTGGATAACTCTAGTCTGAGGCCTATCAGACCAAATTGTTTTCACCATGACACTCAAACTCACATATGGCATTTAAATACATATGTCAAGTTGCATACAGGCAATAAAAAGAATATTTGATACCAAATATGGCTATTGGAGCCTGTGAAATGGGGGACTGCCTGTGCCGCAAAAGGCGGCAATCTGCGTCAAATTATTCCCAATAGTGGACTAGTAATTATGCAATAACTTTAAAAGTTACAGACATTTTTCTGAACAACAAAAAGAAACTTGCTCCTTATTGTGTTCTCTGCAATTGAAATATAGCAGTTGGCAGGAATATGATTTTTTCAAACAAAAATTCAATTTAATTTAAATTGATACATTTTCAAAAAAAAAAATTCCCACAAAGTTCTCTTTTTAAACAAAATTTAATCTTTAAAACTGTAAAATTTTGGATACTGCACACAGTCAATATATGCCAATTACAAATTAGGACTGCTCGAGTGTCATTCTGGTGAGGGTAATTAGCAAGGTGTCTGCACACCGTAACAGGTCACACCTGAATGCAGAGGACAGGGCACCAGTCTGCAAAGATGCAGTACCGAATACACAGTGAAAAAAAAGAAGCTGTCAACTGCCACTGCACTGAAATGTTTTAATGCATCAGAACTGAAAGTGACATCACACATGAACATATATATAAGGGTGGACATGCATACCACAATAAGTATTTCACTGTTTTATACACTACGAGTCACATCCATGGAAGGCAATACAAGACGAAAGACACAGTTCAAGAAGGGACATGCACCTTGGAATAAGGGTGCAACTCTGCTGCATGAACATGCAAGTCCAGAATCTCACACTGAGAAGTTGCGACCAGTAGTCAGGATGAATATAGACGAGTTTGCCTTGGTCACGAAGTCGAGTTCCACTTCAGCCACCATATCCACTCCAGATTGCGAAGGTGCGTCACAGCCAGTCCGCCTGCTACGTCCCATTACGAGTACATGTACTGCGTCTGAAATGAAAGAAGAACAACAGTGTAAAGACAAAGAAGGCATGAGAATAATGGACAATGACAGAATGGTAGATGCATGGAATGCAGCTTTCAGATACCACTCAACAGCTTCCCCTGAGTGGGACGAGCCTGAAATGCAAATATTAAAAGAGGTTAAGTGGGGTCTTTGTTGGAAAATCACACTACACTGTGTGAATTGTGACTTCACTGCTCCTGAAAGCAAATTGTACAATGAGGTGAAGACAAATAAACCTGGCCCAAATGCAGCAAAAACTAATGTGGGTCTTGCTATCGGTCTCCAAGATACTCCCGTCGGCAATACAAGAGCGAGAGTGCTATTGGCAGGCATGGACATTCCACCGCCGTGTCGGAGCAGCATGCAGAGAACATCATACAAGGTATCAACGGCTGTAACAGATCTAAATGAAAAAGATATGGCACAAAAAGTTGAGCTACTGAAAGACATTAACATGAAACGTGGAAATGAACGTGATGAAATTAACATAGCCATGGATGGGAGATACAACTCCACGACAATAACAAGTCGGAAGAAACCGGGCCAGAATGCATCACAAGCTATAGGACTTGCGTGTGAAACAATGACTGAAAGAAAATTCATTGTAAGTGCCTGCTTCCAGAATAAACTTTGTTGCACCGGTGCCTGGTTAAGAAACAAAGGTATTCATGTGACGTGTCCCGGTGGTCATCCTGACTGCACAGCAAACTTGCCGCCATTTGCTCCGCTGTCGGAATACGAGATGGGAAAAGATATCGGAACAGACTTGGCTCTACAAGGTATTCTCATAAAATACGTCACAACAGATGGAGATTCCAGATCATCTGCTGGAGTTGATAGTGCTTTGAAACTTCTACATCCAATGTGGAAAGTGCAGCGGCTAGCTGATCCAACCCACTTAGGTCAGAGTCAGTTTCGTAAGTGTTACAAAGCTAACTTCAGTCCCGACATGTTTACTGGGTCCACCCGTGAACAAAAGCGTGAAGCACAGAAGGTATTCAGCCAGGATATGAAAGCAAGGTGCAGTTTAATTCTTAAAGAACTGATGAAACTACACACTGGTAATATCGGTGTACTGAAACGAAACTTACCAAAGGTCCTGCAATCGACACTTTCGTGCTACGGTGGTGACTGTTCAAAGTGTTCGCGGTACACGGTCGTCTGCAGTGGAGGAATAACGAACAACTGGTGGCACTGATCCATGTTCCTGGGTACACACAGAATCACAGACCTGAATATGAATGAAAATGACAAAATGTTAGTACTGGAACTTCTGAAGATTAAACTAAGTATTTCAGCTGTAGAGCAAATGAAACTGTATACAGACACACAGAAATGTGAGGCTGCGAACCGTTCTCTCAGTGTTTCCTTACCTAAGAATGTGAACTATTCACGAACGATGACTGGGAGAGCTGCATCCACCATCCACAGGCTGAACAACGCCCCGGGAACATCAATGATAGAAAAGTGCAAGTACTGTGGCATCGAACTGTCAGCTCGGGTGAGGCGTTCACTGCGTCAGATGGACAAAGAGTCGGACTATCAAAAAAGATATCAAAACAATCCACAGGTGATTAAAAGGCACTTAGTCCAGCAAGGAAGTAAAATTAGAGATCACTTACGATATAAACATTTGCACAGAGATCAACAAGCTGACTACAAGAAAGGATTATTAGATATTGACAGTCAAAGAACAGACAACTCCTGTGACCACAGTTATCAAAGTAATTTTTGTCACAAACTTTCAAGTGATACATATAATATAGGAACTATCAGTTTGCATGATAGCATTTCTGCTGTGGACATGAACCCTAGACATTGAAGACTGACTTTAAACAATAAAAAATAGTAATGTGAATAAATGTATGCTTTTGAATAAATGTATCATGTGATATTTATATGTGATATTTATATGTGATTTTATGACATAAAATATTTCTTTAAATTAAACTTTGTTATTGTTTTACATTCTTATATGTTATGCATTCTGAGATGCAAGAGGCAGGGAGGGTATTGTCCATGTCCCTGACAGACATCCCGGTTCACACATTGTATGCGCGAGCTGTTAATTGCATGTGGCTCAGCAGATAAGTGATCTTTAAACATACAAAGACGGTTATGGCACAGGTGACTGATGTCACTGCCATCTAGGTCCATCTCCTTATTAAAGACCATGAAACTTAATCTGTGAGCATTTACTGTACGATACTGGCCTGTGATTGGTGATTTGAACTTAATAGCACCATATCCATTTGGTCTGGGAGGCCCATTCCACATTATACATTCACCATTTGGCCCAGGATCACATTTTGAAAAAATTACCCTCTGGTATTTTTGAAAAAAAGCCTCCATTTTCACTTATTCAATTAGCTCAATTACTCAAAGTGAGGCCCTCACAGGGTGCAGGGATACATTCTGATTGAAAAGAATGACCTATGACCTGATACGGGTACAATGCAGGTCAAATCATGTTATAATTTGTGAAATTACAAATTTCAAAATATAAATATAATAAAATTTAATTTAATTTAAAGAAATAAAATATTCATCACCCAAACTGATAACTTTCAGATTTCCACCTATCTGCACAATTATCATGTACATTTTGAGTGCTGTAACTGGCATAGTTACCTCACAATTTGGTATCAAAGTGTGTCACCCTGTGTCAAACATCATTGAAGAAATTCTCCATATTTACTTATTTGACCTTAACCTTCAAAGTGAGGCTCTCATAGGGTGTAGGGATACAGCCTGATTGAAAAGAATGACCTATGACCTGATAGGGGTACAATCCATGCTGAATTATGTCATAATTTGTGAAATTACAAATTTTGAAAATATAAATATAATAAGATTTAATTTAATTAAACAAAATAAAATATTCACCACCCAAACTGATTAGTTTCAGATTTCCACCTATCTGGACAATTAGCATGTACATTTTGAGTGCTGTAACTGGCATAGTTACCTCACAATTAGGTATCAAAGTGTGTCACCCTGTGTCAAACATCCTACTATATCAGGCCTCAGACCACAATTAATTTCACTATGTATTCTCATGTAGTCCCAGTGGCTTTAGCACTTTTATTAATTTCACCAGGCCATTAGCATTTCACGGGAAACATTACCTGCCTGGGCCCATTGAACACTCGAAAGGACGACATCTGTTGTCCAGCTCTTTTCCGCGTTATATCAATGTAAACAAACACACGTGGGCTAAGGGACCGAATCACACCCATTTCTCTGCATTTTACACAAATTTTGCATGACTTCAATGTGCTCTGGGGGACATTATGCAGTATCCAGTGTAAACCAAGTGCACATATTCACTAACTGCATCCTCTTACCTGTCAAACCCAGTGTAACAATCCAGTATGCTAAGCAGCTCCCCAGCCATTAATCACATCACAAGAAAACTATATTTTCTCGCATTAGTTTCCGTATTTTGGACAACCAAATGGGTGGATAACTCTAGTCTGAGGCCAGTTCGGGGTAGCGAGAAACGACGTCTTCGTCTACGACACCGGTGGTGAGCATGTCGGACAACTGCTTGTATGAGGTCAAGTCCGTAGAGGTGAAGAAGGCATCAATGTTAGCAACAGCACTGTCAACTGCCGCCACATACTGCA
The DNA here is from genome assembly GCF_016097555.1 of Gigantopelta aegis. NCBI lineage: Eukaryota > Metazoa > Mollusca > Gastropoda > Neomphalida > Peltospiridae > Gigantopelta > Gigantopelta aegis. The sequence continues at coordinate 77,258,136 of NC_054701.1, forward strand.
CACGGAAGAACTCCTCTGAGCTGGTGTGCGTGTGGGATTTTTCGCCGTCATTGTATCGTCGTGGAATTTTCCGAGTGCGCGGCAAGGAGATTGGCTCAATGTTCATTTCTCGAATTTTGTCAGTTTTTTTTTTTTTTTTTTTTTTTTTCAACATACTGTTGTTTATAAATTTAATTAAACATATATATATATATACTTATCTTTGTTTCAACAGATTTTGTTCTATCTTTGAGTAGAGGACAAAAACACAAAATGGGACTTATGGCAGCCCCGCGCCTCACAAAACCTCGGAGCGAACCGGTAAGTATGTCCTGGTAAGTGTTTATGTTGTTCATCTCTAAAGTTCTTTTGATTACTTAATTGTCCTTCCATCCTTTAATTTAACAGGAATGTTTTTACCTTTGGCTTGTAGGTGGTCACTCTTGTCACTACTGTCGCTGCTGCTACTGTCACTATTGCTATCACTGTTGCTATCACTATTGCTATCACTGTTGTCTGTTACCTGTCGTCGTCTTAGTGTCTTAGATCTGGGCTCCTTTGGACATCCAGAGTCGCCCACCTTACTTGTTGCTGTCTTTGCCGTTGTCGCCGTTTTCTTTGCTGGTGTCGCCGATGTTTTTGTTGATTCGTCTGTATCTGTGCTGGTTTCACTATCTGTCGATGTCCTATTGTTGCTGTCGTTTCTTTCTTTTGTTTTGTCTTCGCTTGTAGTTACCTCTCTCTCTCTGCGTTACTGTCACGCCTCGCTGATTTTCCTTTGTCTTCGTCTCCGGCTGGTGTTTCTTTGTTTACACTGTGTGTTACCGTGTTGCTTTGTCGTTTCGGACAAGCCCTTTTCTCGTGGCCAGTTTGTTTACACATAAAACATATGGGTTCTCGATTTTTTTAAACAATTAAGAAGTCCTGTCCCATGAATTCCGCACTGTGCGGAATGTTGTTATACTCTTCTGTAGTACACACAATTCGGACATTTCTTACATTGGTCTTGATGTTCCCAATCTTCTTAAAAGAACTGAAAACCACTTTACCACAATTGTTCTCCTCGAAGAAATCACTGACGAATCTCTCATTAATCCACACTGGTAGCCAGTGAATTCGGCCGTGAACCAGTCTCTGTTCAATATCACACACATCAAAACACATTGAACCAATCCTAAATCCTTCAGAAACTGCACTCATAAAACTATCTCTTACTTGAGAATCTTTGAACCCAACAATCCAATCACAATAGTCTTTCATTTGACTAATGGACTCTATATCTTTTTCAGCTACGAAATCCAAGATGGCGTTTTTCACTTCGTTCCACTGCACCGGTTGCGCCGGACCGTGCAGCACGGGCAGAAGTCTTACGCAGCAGTCCCGGATGTCGGTCATGATGTAGCTCTCGGTCATCTTCGGCAATCTTCGGCAGTGTATGCTAATTAGTTCAATAAAAATCAAATGAAACTCACAAAGTTCTTGTTGTCCTTCTTTCTCTCTTATCTTTCAATCATCTGTCTTTGTCTCTTCGACTTGATCGTTTCTTTTTCTTCCAAGGATGCCCGATCAGAACTTCAAAAGGCCGAGAAGCGAATTTTGTCAGTTGCCGTCTTAAAAATCGCGTGGAACTCCATGTTTATGTCGCGCCGATATAACAGAAGGTTCTTGCTAACAACAGATGCAGCAGCTAGCATCCCATCAACAGTTGTCTCTGCCCCTTGTAGCACTGTGTTGAATTTTTCGAGGCATTCGATCACTGGGAGAGATGCAACCAGACCAAGTACACATTTCGCGGTAGACAGGAGGCTGTGAATGCCGTTAGCCCTCGCTGCTGTGCTGCTGCCAAATGTAGATGATGCCTCATTCAGTGCCTCCAGCACGTGTGCGTAGTTGCTAAGGACGGCTCTAACGGCAATCCCACGTGACAGCCAGCGTGTTGGACAAAGCGGCTTCAGGCGTGAAGGGGAAGGGCTATCATCCATAACTTGCAGATCGAGGTACACATTTTTTAATTTGCCTGATGAGTTGTAGAAGCCGCCCAGTTCCTGCACCACGTTAAGAGCATCGCGAAGGAACAGTGCACTCTCGATGGCCTTCGCACAGATGAGGTGCGTGATGTGTGCACCGCAATGCGTGTAGTTTGCCAGTGGGTGTACTTTCCTGATCAGTGCTTGGCAGCCTTGGTATTTGCCCGACATATTGCTGGCTGCGTCATACGTTTGCGCTCTCAGATGCGTGATTGGGAGGTTGTCTGAGCAACGCGTCTTGCAGCATATTGCTGAGGCTGGCACCAGTCGTCTCAGATACGCTGTACAGACCGATAAAGTCCTCGTGAACGTCGTAAGCGTCGTCTATATATCGCACGCATATTGCCTCCTGTTCAACGCCTTGGATGTCTTGGGTTCCGTCGACAATGACTGCAAAAAGGCCCACGTTCTTGCAAATATTTCGCAGCACCATGTGTGCCATGATTTTTAACAGTTCGTTTTGCACGGCAACGCTTGTGTATGAAGTTGTGCGTGTCAACCATCTCTGTAACACGACGTCATCGTTGCTCCGCAGCTCTGACAACTTCATGAAGTTACCGTCGCTTGACTCTTTGCCGCGTATTGCCAGTCCCTGCTGCGCTAGATACTGGAGGTCGTCACAATCTTCAGCAGAGCGTTGCGCGCCTTCGTTTGTTCTTCAAGATGGTGCGTACTTAACTGTGCGTCAACGTCGTTGTTGGAAGACCGGAATTTCAGGTTGCTATGAGAAATCATATGTGCAGATGTCTTTTCGTGGATTTTGAATTTCTCAATTGCCTTCTTCCAGTTGCAAAATCCCTTGGAAACAAATGTGTCCTCTGAACACCGCGCCATGCCGGCCAAGTCCATGCATGCTGCTTTAGCACAAGTAAAGCAGAGTACTCCGCTAACGTTAGCGTCAAAGTGGAGCCATGGAAAGCTATCGAACCACGCGCGCTGAAAACATACCGTTCGTTTAGCGAGCCGTTGCACCGGCATGCAGTTGACGTCCCGTGGCTGGTACGGCACTGGCGGTAAGATGGGCAACCGTGTCTGAGAAGTGACTCTTTTCTCTGTTTTTTCTTTAACATCTTCACCAACAACTTCGACATATGAATCCGGTGTCGTCCCTACTCGCAACAGAGTCTGGGCATGGCGTGGTATGGCAGTGAAGAACTTTTTAATGCCCATGGTAGTTTTTCTACGGTATACTATCTCCGTTAGCGTTTCGTCCTGGACGATGCAGTTTGCTAAATAACCTGTGTGTAATTCATCAAATTCGAATTGTTGTATCAAATAGCATGTCAAAATAACCGGATATAAGCCTATGGGTACAATGATAATTGACGAATACATTGTATGCAAAATATTCGTTATTAGATTCCTGGAGACTGGAGTAGTTGTTTTTCCGACGATATAACCACGGCCGGTCTATAACAACTAAACTAGTGACCATCATCTACCTAGCGCGCATGCGCTATTGGTAGTTTGATCTGATGTCCTTGTTTCAAAATAAAATAAACGCATTTTTTTCAGAATAAAAAAAAAATAAAAAAAATAAAACAATATTATTTACTTGACAAATTAACAAATATCGCTAGTAACCATTATTTATATAACTTTCGTTCCGTCTTTCCTTTACGTGTTTTATTTTATTATTAATTTCAAATGTCTTTCATTGGGTTTTTCAAATTATAAAAAAGTAGACGCCAGTTCTGAACATTTCTGGTGTTACATTTTTATAGACTTTCTGCCCCAACACTTGGGTATAATTATTTCAAATTACACATCACTACCTAAGTTTATAGATTGATATTTCTTTTGATGATGAAAGGAGAGAGAGAGAGAGAGAGAGAGAGAGAGAGAGAGAGAGAGAGAGAGAGAGAGAGAGAGAGAGAGAGAGAGAGAGAGAGAGAGAGAGAGAGAGAGAGAACATATATATTATTATTCAAAATAGCATATACACTTAGTGACATAATGCTAAGAGTAAATCAGCAATACCTGTTATTTATATGAAGTTCGAAACCAATTAGTCAATTTCAGTATAAAAGAAAGAACCATTAAGTTTTAATAGTTATTTTAACTTAACCAATAACGCATATTTAGATACCGTATAACCGGAAACATTTCGAGGTTTTTCATTTTCGAGGTTTGGTAAATTTGAAATGGGCGTGTTTTTATTTTCATGTTTTAGCAAATCTGGTTTGCGAAAATTTAGTTATTGTTGTTAATTAAAAGTTTAACATCGGCTTCGAGTTGCTTAAAATCGCCAGAGCATAACGTGAAACAACAGAACACTCAATTGCAAGTGGATAAGGCGGTATCCTATTGGCGAGACAACTGATGACAAGACGTTTATTTAAAGCCAATTACGATTGGTGTGAGAAGTGTTCTAAGTCAGACAGTGTGGTGTTTGATGTTTAATCTGAGCTCGACGTGTTCATTCATACTCGTATACAGTAAGCTGACTCAGTCTATTCTCTTGTAGTTTCCTGTGGTTTGCGGTGCTCTGCGCATGGCAGGAAATATCAGGAAATAAAGTATTTCGGTAAATAGTTATTTTAATCATTTTATTATATAGTGGGCACAATGAATATTTGTGATTTGTTTGGGGATATTTTCAACTATTTTCAAGGTTTAAAATAAAAACTACTACAATAAGATTGTAAAATAATTAGTATATTTACTACCAGTCTAGTGTAGGAACATAAGAGCCGGCACTCCAAGGCGAAATGCCAAATGGTGATCAGTTACGCTATATAATTAACATATAATATAATTAATAAATGGAAATATTTCAGAACCATTTTCATATGAAACAATATATATATGCTTGATTGCACACACACACACACGCACACACACACAGCTCCCTGTTATTTAATTAAAAATATAAATACTCCAGCCACCTACATATTTTATGGCATAATACAATATAAAATATATTCAGATTTTTGTTTTACCCACTATAATGGATCTGTCAATACAAACAAAAAGTTACATAAAACGTTGTTTGTCGATTGACTGGGTACGCCTACTGTTCACAGGGTAACTTTGTTTCCATGTCAGTTTGGTGGGGGCTTTTATTATTATTATTTTTTATTTTATTATCTTTTCAATTTTCATTTCAATAAATACTGACGTGTATTAGTATTACGAATGAATAACATACAACAAACCTTGTATAAAATGACGATCTCCGTTGTGGGATGGGCAAAGTTGATTGTTGTCAGCTTTAACTGTTCAACGTTTCGCTTCCACTGTATTTGATGAAACTAATTTCATAATCCTTACTACAGTGACTTGTGCATCTAACAACAACGTATGAAATTACCATGACAAAATACCATTCATCGAAACTAGTCTACACTGATTTAATTGACGGAAAAACATTCAATTGTTCATTACTACTAATGCCAGTATTGTCAACTGGTTTCTTGCCTACCAGCGCTCACGCGGTACCACGTGATCAAAACATGTGACGTCACCGTGGCTTCTCCTATACTAGAAAATATTTGTTTCGTCTGAAAAAAGTGTGTGTGTGTGTGGGGGGGGGGGGGGGGGGGGCATTTCCTATGCTGTCCCCCCCCCCAAGCTGAAAAGTGAGGGGGACGTGTCCCCCCCTGTCCCCCACCGATTGACGCCCATGCTTTACACGTCTATTGTCTTTGCCGTTTAAAGGGACATACCCTAGTTTTTAAACACTACAGCATATTTTTCACTATTAGAGCCATTTATGATAACTGAAATCAAACATTGCTTATATTTTATTCTTTAGATTATTCATTTCCGTAGAACCGAAGTGTTTCTGGTCATCCTTGTGTTTGTAGTATAAATTTTTTAATTTTTTCATATTTTTAAAAACGCACGTGCGTATGAGAAGTAACGGTTTATTGATTCGAGTTCTAATCTATTTTTATGGATATTTCCTGTTTTAACTCCACAGACTTTTCTTTCACTCTGTTGTAACTTTATCCAAATAAGTTACAGGTTTGTAAATTAACTAAACTTAGTATTCATTGTTTACTGGTTAAAACTAGGGCCTGCGCCTTTAATTGGCCAAACGTAATTATATCCAACATTCTATTTTAGTAGCAAATGAAGAAAGCTTTTTTGGTGTAGAAAGAACTGGGATATTTTCATGCCAATTTGCTCTTTCGTGTATTACACATAAATATGAATCAGTAAATATTCACCTGTAAAATATTTTAGTATTTATTGAAAGAGAAAGCGAAGTATGTCAACATCGTAATATCTAATCGGGTTTGTAAATAGTCATAATATGTTAGTCACGAAGCATCTTTCTATCTGCTATGTTTCTATTTGATAGTTCAAACGATTAAACAATAAATGTGCATTGTATATAACACATTTTAATATTTATTCATCGCGATTGTAGATAATTTCAACACTGTAACATCTTTTTTATTATGGAGAATTAGTATCCAACTGAACGGTACCGGCCTCGGTGACGTCGTGGTTAGGCCATCGGTCTACAGGCTGGTAGGTACTGGGTTCGGATCCCAGTCGAGGCATGGGATTTTTAATCCAGATACCGACTCCAAACCCTGAGTGAGTTCTCCGCAAGTCTCGATGGGCAGGTGTAAACCACTTGCACCGACCAGTGATCCATAACTGGTTCAACAAAGGCCATGGTTTGTGCTATCCTGCCTGTGGGAAGCGCAAATAAAAGATCCCTTACTGCTAATCGGAAAGAGTAGCCCGTGTGGTGGCTACAGTGGGTTTCCTCTCAAAATCTGTGTGGTCCCTAACCATATGTCTGGTTATATATAACCGTAAATAAAATGTGTTGAGTGCGTCGTTAAATAAAACATTTCTTTCTTTCTTTCCAACTGAACGGTGGTATTCAGAAATTACATATTATCTCTAAGAATATACACTATAACTAAAAGAGTTGCATTAATCCATTGAGCTTGGACGATCGGAATAGCTTTACAGTCTTTCTTCCAGAAAATAATTTGAGGGTACGTACTAAAAAAAGAAACCAGACCATAAGTTCCCCTACTAGGTGGTTACGGGTTTGAATGTTTTGAAACTGGACACTGCATCTCATGTGCGATAACAAAATATAAACAGCAGTTATCTGACTATTATCTGTCTAAAAATTATAAAAATATATCCATTGATTTCCTAGATTGTAACGTATATCCTTTTACCCTGCTTAAGGTTAGTGTAGAAGGCAATACGAAGGAAATTATAGTAACTTAACATCAACTCTCATTTAGTACAACTTAAACCCTGCTTTTATGTTAAAGTTTGTTTTGTTTGACAACACCACTAGAGCACATTGATTAATCAATCATCGGCTATTGGATGTCAAACATTTGGTAATTCTGACTCATAGTCATCAGAGGAAACCCGCTACATTTTTCCTAATGCACGAAGGGGTCTTTTATATGCACTTTCCCACAGGCATGATAGCACATACCACGGTCTTTGATATACCAGTCGTCGTGCACTGGCTGGAACGAGAAACAGCCCAATGGGCCCACCGACGGGGATAGATCCCACATCGATCGCGCATCAAGCGAGTGCTTTACCACTGGACTACCCCTGCTTAAGGAGACGATATCTAACAAAATATCCGCCAGCACAGCTTAGAGGCCATGTGAAGAAAGACGATAGAAAATCTCAACACAGGTTCACTTTCATCTGTTACGTATCAGCGACAGTCGTTATACATCGAGACCGGCCACGGAGGTGATGTGGTTAAGCCATCGGACGTAAGGCTGGTAGGTTCAGGGTTCGCAGTCCGGTTCCGGCTCTCGCTCAGAGCGAGTTTTAACGACTCGGTGGGTAGGTGAAAGACCACTACACCCTCTTCTCTCTCACTAACCACTAATATCTAACCCACTGTCCTAGACAGACAGCCCAGATAGCTGAGGTGCGTGCCCAGGACAGCGTGCTTGAACCTTAATTGGATATAAGCACGAAAATAAATTGAAATGAATACGTATACCAGCAAGTATAAAGGGAGATAATTTGTGATGACTTAAGGCTTCGTCTTGCTTTTAAAACATTGAAATGGTGTGTTCTAATCTATCTAAGTATATTTTACCTTTGTATAACACATACGAGCGTAAATATTTATTTGCTGATCTCTGTATCAAAATAAAAACAAAATATCACAAATCAAGAGTTTATTTTAATCTTTATTATCGGATTTGCTACAAAATAAAACACAATATAAATGTAAGCGTGAGTAACAATAATTTCCTATCCATGACAGGCGTTAGTTAAAACAGTTTGCTCTGAATGTGCACGTTAATCCCTATAACATAACATAACACAACACTAATTAAAAGACAAAATACTATGAACATGGTGTTCTTTTTATCCGTCGTCATGAAAAATAAATCATCATTATAAAACATACAGTGAAAAAAGTTACACTGTAAAATATTTGTTTAAAATTAAAAACATTTTTTTTAGTTTCGAATATTATCTTGCCATATATACTCCTGTAAAACATCTACTGTGGAATCCTTTATTTTCGTAGGCTTAAATTTTCGTTAGATACATAAATTCGTATCACTTGTGTTCTTAAATTCGTTGACTGCACTAGTCCACGAATTACACGAAAATTAGATCACCACGAAAACCAGTGATTTCAGAGTATACTCTTTCAGTATGACCCATTTTGTACCGCCTGCGAAGCAAATATATTAATGCTTCTAGAACCAGTGTTCGTCCAGTATCATATTGCCAACAAAGCAAACGTCGTTTACATTGATTAGACCTGGCCTAAGTTCAGCCAGCGAATGTTTCGCTAACGTTCGCGAACTATTTGATTGGTTCCCGGCGTGGCCATTTGGTTGAACATGAAGCGCATAAACCAGTCTAGCGGATGTTAGCGACAAGCGGTTGACTGAACTTACCTCCAGAATTCTTTTCAAACAACTTCAATAACTTAATCAAATAAGACGTGTGCCATTCAATTGGGACCACAGAAACACAAACATGAACACACATTCGTCAAGATAAGGTAACTATGGACAAATTAAAACATTGTTTATAAATACGAAAGGCTGAGCATGGCTTATCAAACAATATGCTTTTGGGGTGAAAACCACAATTGAAGCTGGGCTTTTTTTATAGGGTGGGGGAGGGGTGCGGGACATAGCCCAGTGGAAAGCTATTTCTCGTTCCACCCAATGCACCACGACTGGTATATCAAATGCCGTGGTATGTGCTATCCTGTCTGTAGGATAGTGCATATAACAGATCCCTTGCTACTAATGGAAAATTGCTACTAACGAAAAATCAATGTTAAACAAAACAAACTTCAAAATATTTTCTAATGATTGTCATAGTCGAATACAACATATCACAAAAATACAACTCTATAAAATAGCAACACAACCATAGAAATCTAGGTTTTAAATAAAATCCAACTAATGTCATAAAAAAATGCTATTTTGTTAATAAAATAATTGATATGAGAAGTGATTTTCTCGAAATTTGCAAAATGTTGTTACTCTTTTTACATTAAAAAAAATATGTACACAAAGACATCCGATTGATCTATTAATATGTGAACTTTATGCGCAGGTGGCCGATATATAGAGGTAAAATACATCTATACATCTGTCTATCTATATATCTATATCTATATTTTATATATACAATGTATATAATATAAAACACTACCACCAACAGTTCAGTAATTTAATGACATGTTTTAGCAGAGAGAGAGAGAGAGAGAGAGAGAGAGAGAGAGAGAGAGAGAGAGAGAGAGAGAGAGAGAGAGAGAGAGACAGACAGAGACAGACACACAGAGAGTTGCGTTTAGACCGGTGGTTATGAATGTCACGTTTATCAAAATAGTATAACAACAAATAGAATGAGATGCACACACAGTGGGCACAAATTACCAGTGGGATAGATTGACTTGATATCGCCTTCCATATGGCAGATAAATATTATTGATTGTACTATTAACAAACAGAATCCCTAAGGCAACAATGTTAATGTATGTGGCTAAAACACCATACCTTCCTCAAAGTATTAACTGAAGAAAGTGGAACCTTTCATCATGAATTTCATGACTCATTTTCAATATACACTTAGTAGCATGACGTCACAGCACCCCTAGTTTGGCACCGAAATGTAAAATAATTATGTACTTAATTGTTTTACAGTTTGGCTGTACATGTTTCAAGCATTTTGGTCCGTAGGTACTAAATGAAGACAATTACATACATTTAGTGCCCAGATAAACTAAATGTTTAACAACACGCACTGTTATATTTATCATCAATGGCAGAACTGGCAGTATTACGTGTTTTATTAAAAGTTAAGGTGACTTCGAACTTTGACCCAGCCAGATATTTAGTATAGTGCTACATATACGGGTATAATCGCCTCAAGTAAATTTACTTATATATATTTTTAAATGACCCAGTTAAAGAGACATTCCTGAGTTGCTGCAATTTTTAAGATGTTATCGACTAACAGAGACTTTTTAACGATTGTAGTTACATATCAAATATATTGGTCTGCATAAAATAGGTTAAATTTTATTTTATTTCATAAAATATATTTTTTCGTACGAAATTATTTGAAAACAAAATCCAGTTTGGGCTTCTTACAAATATTAAGACGACAAGAAACATATTGAATATACAGACATTAATATTCCAAACAAGAAAACATATTTAATATTAAGTTTAATCGCAGAAATATTTTATTAGTCGGAAACATCTTACAATGCAGCAAACTCAGGAATGTCCCTTTAACAGAATTACTGAACTATTTTTTAGCATCTATTATCTCTATTTCACGTGTCTGTAAAACAAATAACAAAAGCGCGAATTGCTAAATAAAACACACATACACGCACACGCACACACACTGCAATAACAGTTGTTGCTAATACCCTAGCAGATGAAAACAGACAAAATACTCTAACAGACGAAAAGAGACGAAAGCAACATAACACAAAGGTTATCTATCCATGTATTTATATTAATATTTACAGTACCAATCAGTGCTAATATTCTAATGGACAAAAACAACATGATACAAAAGTTATCTATCCTTGCCAAGCATCGCAATTAAAAATAGATAAATAATTATTGAAAAAAACCCATCATTATTATTATTTTTTTTTTTTTAGAATTATATAAATTACACAGGATAAACGATGTTTTAATTAAATAAATGATAAACGATTTTTAAAATTAAATAAATGTAAAATGTTTTTTTCCCCACTACTGCGATCATCTAAAGAAAATCAAAACGTTTAAACATATGCGATGCACCTGACTTTCTTTAAAAAAGAACATTGGAAATGAATATTTTATATTTTAAAAAAAATCCTGTATCAACTGTAATCATGATGCATCCAAACAATATGTGTTGAATAAAACATTTCTTTCTTTTTTTCCAAACAATATGTATTACCATTGTAAGGCAAAATTTTATGATTCAAGACTCCCCAACCTTGACATTGTCAGTTTCATTAGGGAGTAAAAAATATTTAAAATAAAATAAAATAAAAATAAAACAGGTTATCTATCTATGTTATTTCTACTCATCTTATTTACTATACTATGTACAGGTTTACGAGCCAAACGCATCTCAAACACAGTAGAAAGACGCAGTCTTTTCCCATTCCAGTTAATAATCTACAACGTTCAAAGAGTTTATCACAAAGGCCGTTAAACGTGCTAGACATTCCGCGAAATTGTGCTGCTAAAAGAACCATAGTGCTAACCAAAAAACAGGAGTTGTCTTTGTGACAAAAGTGTTTTTTTTCCTGTCAACTATTGGACCAATTTCGACAAATTATATATTATATATTAGGACACTCAAGAAGGTCGAGTAAAACTGTATTTTCAGGTGACGCTAACAGAAACGTTTCTTTTCATTTATCAAGGACATCTTGTTACTTGAATTTGCTGAAATAAAATAATGAGTTTGTGCTTGTTCGTGAAAAAAACAAGAAGAATCAACACCCCCTCAAAAAACAACAACAACAAACAAACAAAAAACAACAACAAAAAACCCACAGAAAATACACCACCAAAACAAAACACCAAAAAAACAACAACAAAAACATAACAACAAACCCAAGCACCAACGAAACTACGGTTTATACAAAATTTCGACCAATTTACCCAATTATTGTAATAAATCTGTTGTATTTTCCTAGATTCCATTTTAGAAATATGAGTACACGATGTTGACAGATACGTTTTGACATCAGTTGTGATATTTCCCGACGCAGGCCTTTTAAAATTGCGAGAACGATCGTATCGTTAATGGGTCGGTCGCGCAAATTTAATTTTTTGCGTAACCCGTGTTTCGTTCGCACATTATATTAAAAACAAGATTTACATTATCAAGATTGCTTTCGCAATAAAGAATAGGTTACCTGTATTAGTTTTTGTGTAACCCATAAATACTAGTAGTTTTTACAAATTGTCACATCTCTGAGGCCTATTTCCACTGTGTTAAATAATATGCAATAAAATAACGTACGTTCCTGCTGAATATGCAATGTTTTCAAGCAGCTTCGCGAATTCAAAGAATAATAGTGTCTGGACCATTGCTTATAAAAATTTATACTTTTGGCGCCATTTTTCTTTTACAAAATCTAAGTACAGGCGGGTGTGCAGGAAATTGTTCAGCGGCTCAAAACAGTGATGAGCGAAGATTTTAGTGTCTGGTCATGCTCCCTGGCACACGCGCCTTTAATGATCGTTCAAATACCAATTAAGTGGTTAAACCTTCCAAATGTCCTTGAACATGAACCCAAATAATTTACTAGCAATCTTGTGTTCAAAATTTGTTAATTATTCATAATACATGTATGTTGTCATCATCTCCAATCCAAAGACCCGTTCTTTCCCACCTTTTTATTTTATAAATATATGTAAAATCCTCAGATTCTTGCTAATCTCAATGTTGTACGCCCACCTTTTTATATTATAACAATATGTTATATCCTCAAATTTTTGCTAATGTCAATATTGTCACGCCCACCTTTTTATCTTATAAATATATGTTATATCCTTAGATCCTTGCTAATGTCAATGTTGTCACGCCCACCTTTTTATAGTATAACAATATGCTATATCTTCAGATCCATGCTAATGTCTATGTTCTCACGCCCATCTTTACTCTCCTTCAGAATATTTTTGGACGTCCGTAACGCTTTATACTTTCATACATTTCAACTTATTTTCGTGCTTATATCCCATTAAGGTTCAAGCACGCTGTCCTTGGCAGACACCTCAGCTGTCTGGTCTGTTTGTCCAGAACAGTGGGTTAGTTATTAATTGTAAGTGGTTAGTGAGAGAGAAGAGGGTGTAGTGGCCTTACACCTACTCATTGAGTCGTTGAGTCTGGGTGAACCCTGTACCTACCAGCCTTATGTCCGATGGCTTAACCACGACGTCACCGAGCCCGGTGTTTTATTCTCAATAACTGTTAACTTTTATACACATTATATAGTAGTAAAAAAAAACGTCGAGGGCCACGTGAACAGTGCATCTGGAGTGGGATAGCGCATTCGCTCTGTCAGTGGTGCAAAAAACGCTTTTGCAGCCGTTGGATGACAGAATGGCTCACTTATATGTGTCTTGCTCTTATCTCATGGATACGCCCAGAGGCGGATCTAGGGGGGGGGGGGGGGGGAGGGGCCCGCCCACCCCTAAATTTTGCAATAATTGTATTATATATTAATTTTCGTTGTTTTTTTACGATCCCCTCCAAACCTCACCCAAAATTCCCTTGGCATTCCACCTCGTGTCACTGTCCCCCCCAAAAATGGATTTTCTGGATCCGCCACTGACGCCATCATTCAGGTTACGTCTTTGTGGCATGGTTATCCAAAGTCAGATTGCAAAGATATTTATATGCTCCCAACCCCAATCAGATATGAAAAGTGTTAACATAAAAAATCTAGATTTTGCACAATGTTTTTTTCTTTTTTTTCTTTCAGGCATGCTCAATAACTAAACAAGCTGTGAGTAAAAGGCTGCACTGTTTTAACCACGTCTGTAACCTATTTGTTATTATCTGACACCGTTCCTGAATATTGTTTTAATTTTTTTTAAAGTCAGATGAAGTTTGATATAGGCCCTTAATTTGTTGTGACTAATATATATCGTATAACTAAGCTATCGATAACTAAAAAAATAATATTCAAGAAGTCTTGTGATATCATCAGATGGGCATGACGTGTGTGTAGTTAACGTCTTGACCCAGTTGTTCAATGCGTAGTTAAATTTAACCCTGGGTTAGTGTAATATTTTCCTTTTATTTATTTCTGCTCAAATACAAAATAACCTTTAAATTTGATTATGTAATTGATACCTTTAGTTGTTCCAAATCAAGTTTCAGCATTATGTTTTCAATTATTAATTATGTTGATTCAGTTTTGGATTTTCAAAATATCTGTTAACCACTGGTTAAAGGGACATTCCTGAGTTTGCTGCAATTTATAAGATGTTATCGACTAAAAGAGACTTTTTAACGATTGTAATTACAGTAGTGGCTGTATATTAAATGTGTTTCTGATCGTTCTAATATTTGTACTATGTTAAATTTCATTTTATTTCCTAAAATATTTTTTTTTCATACGTACGAAATTATTAGAAGACAAAATCCATTTTGGGCTTCTTACAAATATTAGGACGACCAGAAACACATTGAATATACAGACAATGATATTCAAAACAAGAAAATATATTTGATTGTAAGTTTAATCGTAGAACTATTTTATTAGTCGGAAACATCTTACAATGCAGCAAACTCAGGAATGTCCCTTTAAGGTAAACTAACTTTTTGAACAACTGTCCCTTATCTGTTCTTATTCATCTCATGTAATAAACGCCGCCTACATCCGTCCTGTCCGTCTTGCCACTGAATGCGACCGGGATTGGCGAGCAAAGGTCGTAGAGGTTTGAATACATTTGGTGTAGAGACAGTTTCCCGAACTACGACGATCACTTTTTTCTCCATGTTTAGCGCCATCCTGGTTTCAAACTGACACCACTCTCTTCTCGCAAAATCATTGGACACGACCAGAATCACTTTCTTGCTTTTTACCATGAAATTCCTTATATTGTCGGCAACCAGACTACCTGGGAGGAAATCTCGCTGGTGGATACACAACTTTATGTTGTGATCTGTCTCAAGAAATGGTACCAATTCATTGATCACCCAGGTGCTATCGGTATCGCAGTACACCACAAAGGCGTCATAGACAAACTGTTCATCTCTCCCCGACAAACGCTGGTACTGAGGTTTCGAGTAGATGTAAGAGCGGAGCCTCCAACGACAACGGTACACGACCACCAGCGCGACAACCAATAGCAACACGAAGCATCCGATGACTGCACTTGCAATGATGTAAGCATTCGACTGGTAATTGTGGCATTCGGCGTAAGTCGGGTTGTACTTATCCAATCTAAGAGGTTTTGGAGCCGCACACCAATAGCTCTCTGGATACTTCACAAATTTAACAGTTTTATTTTTTATTACTTCAGTCATCCAAGTGCGAAACCACTGCAGTTCGCACGTGCAAAGGAAGTCGTTGTTGCCCAGGTTAACAGTCTTGAGACTTGCCCTCGTTTCAAAAGGAAAGGACGTTTCATTAATAAGCCGTATTCCGTTTTTATTAAGATTTATGTATTTCAGGTGCGTCAGATTAGCAAATGTTGTGCTGTTCCACGTAGCCAAATGATTTGTCGCTAGAATCAATGCTTCTAGTGTATGCATCTCTGACAAAGAGGCAGGGAGTGCCTTTAATTTAGTGTTTTGCAGATCTAATTTTTTAACAGCTTTCAGCTGCGAAAACATTTCGCTCAACGAACTAGCGGGAAGCATGTCAAGGTGGGTGTTTTGAAGATTCAGTTTGGACAGCTTAGGTACCCACTGAAAAGGAAGATTCCCAGGAAACATTATGCTAGATAGCCTGTAATTGTGAGATAAATCTAAGTCCAAAAGAGAGTCGGAATAAAACGCCAGTTCGTCAATTTCTGTCAGTTCCTGATGGCTCATCTGTAAAACTTTTAAATTCTTCATACTTCTGAAGGTATTATTTGGAAGAACCTTCATTCCATTGTATCCCAGATAGAGATATTTAACATTTTCGAGACACGAAAACGATGAATTATCCAGTGACTGTATACTATTGCTGCCCAAGTTCACCCTCTCAAGTTCTCTGTAACGAGCACTGCCATTGGACAAACAGAAATCGGGTATTTCCGTCAGCCGATTGCTGCTGAGATGCAAACCTCTAAGATTCACGTTGCTGCTCGAAAAGAATGTGATGCTATTGTAGCTGATGTTCAGCTGATTTAATACTGACAGCCCTTGCAGAAGAGAGTCATTATCAAACACGTGCTCCAGAATGTTGTCGCTGAGATCAATATGCACGATGTGGTCTTTCAGATCTAGAAACATATCTCGAGGAAGAGCAGCTATACCCATTCTTCTGAGGACAATCGACTGCAACCGGTTGCTAAGAGCCCGAAACGCGTCTCTCAGCATGTTCGCCGGTATCCGATTTCCCGAAAGGTCGAGTTTCTGAAGCACGGTGAAGTCCGTGAATGCGTCGCTGGACAGCCGAGTGATGTTATCAGAGCGTAGAGTCATGGAAAGGAGGCGACATTTTGAAACTGGAGACAACACCTTCCTGTTTACGAGTGGTATGTTGCCGTTTAAGAAGATGAAACGTCTGATGTTCTCCGGTAGACTCGGTATTTCCGTCAAACCAAAGTCTTTCTCTCCACAGACGGCTGTGGATCCACGGCAGGTACAGACGTGGGGACAGTCAAGGCCGGTGGATGACGTTGATGCGGTGCAGCGCGAGTTAAGTAGGATCACACAAACCATGTACAACAGCCAAATCATATTTGTTTCCTGAGGAAAAAGAAAAAAAAGATGAAAAAGAAAACTGTTGTATACTGACGTTAGAAGACCTGATTGAGCAATCATTACATTAAATGGTTGAGGGAGTGGAACATCTTGGGTAGTTGGGACATTTTGATCTGCTACAGGACTGGTGTGCATAGGCGAAACAAAGACGTCTTAATGTGGCGAGCTCTAGACTGAGAATATATGGCCTGGGTGTTCAGGTCAGGTCAGGTCATAGGTTTTAACGTGCATATTCAGAACAAGCTGTTGTAGCACACGCCTGTCATGGTCGCAGGTGTCAACTTTCGAGTCATAAAATTTCGTCTTTCAGTTTCGTATTACATTTTTAACGAATTTTGTTTCCAGGTTTCTTCGCTGTTTGTTTTTACACCTTCTCGCTTTTCTATATGTTATGGGTCGGCATTTAGCTCATTCGGTTGAGTTGTCGCTTGGGGTGTTTGCGTCGTAGGATCGAATCACCGCTGTGGATCCATTCAACTGATTGTGTTTTTACTCGTTCAGATCAGTGCACCACAACTAGTCAAAGGCCGTGGTATGTACTTTCCTGTCTGTGAAAAAGTGCATATGAAAGATCGTTTGCTGTATTAAGAAAAATGTAGCGGGTTTCCTCTGATGACTACGTTTAAGAATTACCAAATGTCTGACATCCAATTGCCGATAATTAATTAATTAATGTGTTCTAGTGGTGTCATTAAACAGAACGAACATTCTATATGTTATATACAAATTATTATACGAGTCGGGGTGCTTGATTCGCTTCAGAGTTTTGTTTGACTTCTCTTTCATTAACTACTAAGAACTCACGATTTTTAATTTGAGGGACATCACAGCTACCACCAAGAGTCGTCTTGCGGGACGATAGGAAACAAATAAAAGGCGGTGGTGGTTTGGGGAGAGGTGTAATTGGCGGAGGTGGGGGAGGCATACTACCATCCTCTGTATGGATCCATTCCCCTTCACCCTCACCACCCACCCACTCATCTACCACTACCACCCACCCACTCACCTACCACCACCACCCACCCACTCACCTACCACCACCACCCACCCACTCACCTACCACCACCACCCACCCACTCATCTACCACTACCACTCACCTACCACCACCACCCACCCATTTACCTACCACCACCACTCACCTACCACCCATCCACTCACCTACCACCACCACCACCACTCACCTACCACCACCACCCACCCACCACCACCACCCACCCCACTCACCTACCACCCACCCACTCACCTACCACCGCCACCTACCCACTCACCTACCACCGCCACCCACCCACTCACCTACCCACCTACGAAGCGATCTAAGAGGTAGGCTCACCTTAAGTGTATAACGTGGTTTTACGAAGCGATCTTAGAGCTAAGCTCACCTTAAGTGTCTAACGTGGTTTTACGAAGCAATCATAGAGCTAAGCGCAAATTAAGTGTATAACGTGGTTTTACGAAGAGTTCATAGAGCTAAGCTCACCTTAAGTATCTAACGTGGTTTTACGAAGCGATCATAGAGCTAAGCTCATCTTAAGTGTCTAACGTGGTTTTACGAAGCGATCGTAAAGGTAAGCGCACCTTAAGTGTCTAACGTGGTTTTACGAAGCGATCTTAGAGCTAAGCTCATCTGAAGTGTCTAACGTGGTTTTACGAAGCGATCGTAAAGGTAAGCGCACCTTAAGTGTCTAACGTGGTTTTACGAAGCGATCTTAGAGCTAAGCTCACTTTAAGTGTCTGACGTGGTTTTACGAAGCGATCATAGAGCTAAGCTCATCTTAAGTGTCTAACGTGGTTTTACGAAGCGATCTTAGAGCTAAGTTCATCTTAAGTGTCTAACGTGGTTTTAGGAAGCGATCTTAGAACGTAATTATGCAGTTAAGATGATCTTAGCGCTAAGATGGCTTTGCAAGGCATGTTGAGCGATACGAAATCTTCGCGTAAGATTTCGAACGACAGGAAGCACCAACGACTTGCCACGTCGTGGACGTCCGCGTGTTACAACGCGTGGTCAAGACCGCTATATCATGAACACGCATTTGCGCAATCGATTCCAAACTGCCACTGCTACTGCTGCTAACACACCTGGGCTTCATAATAACCGAATCAGTGGGCAAACTGTTCGTAATCGTCTGCGGGAGAATTGTTTACATGCACGACGTCCTTACATCGGATGCGTTTTAATGCAACGTCATCGTCTAAATCGTCTTAATTGGGCACGTGTACACACTCGTTGGATACGGCGACGCTGGAATACCGTTCTTTTTTCGGATGAATCCAGATTTTCTTTACAACGTGATGATGGCAGGGTGCGCGTCTACCGTAGGAGAAATGAACGCTATGCTGACTGTTGTGTTCTTGAACGAGATTGTTTCGGGGGTGGGGGTTCTGTCATGGTCTGGGCATCCATTGCCCATGGTTATCGTTCACCACTAGTCGTCATTGATGGCAATTTAAATGCTCAACGTTACCGCGATGGCATTCTCGCTCATCACGTCATTCCTCTATTCCATAACAACGCCAACATCTCGATTTTTCAGCATGATAATGCCACCTCTCATACAGCTAGAGACACTGTAAATTTTCTTAGGACAAATAACATCGATTTCATTGACGACTGGCCCGCTAAAAGTCCTGATGTCAACTCCATCGAGCATGTCTGGGATAGTCTGGACAGACGATTGAGGCGTCGTCCCAACCCACCCGCTAACGTCAACGAACTTCGTCAAGCGCTCATTCAGGAATGGAGCAATATTCCACAGGCAGAAATCAACACTTTAGTCAATTCTATGCGCCTGCGATGCATTGCAGTGGTCAATTAAAGAGGTGGTCATACCCGTTATTAAGTGGGTGGTTTTTTTTAAACCCCTACCACACTTGGTTCAAAATTTCTCCCAGTTTCTGTTAACCTATGGCCATGATGTTTGCACCAAACGATGCATCATGGAACACTCTTTAAACGCATATATAACAATTATTCCCCCGGTTTGTTTTCATCAAGTTATGTTCAAGCAAAGTTAGCGGAAGTTTCTTATTTTGTTCAGTATATATATATATATATATATATATACGGCCGGTGGACAGTCTAACAATCAGTAGTCTATTTCACGGGCGTTTAGAGTTTCTGTTTACTTGGTACCACTGCACCGAGCACTTACGCGGGCTACATTGTATTGTCTGTGGTATTAAACACAGTACCACTGTTATGGAACACTCATACGCTACGGAACACTTATGCTAGGAACACGTGCGCTACGGAACACTCATGCATGGAAAAAAGAAAGTTTATTTTGTTTAACGACACCACTAGAGCACATTGATTTATTAATCATCGGCTACTAAATGTCAAACATTTGGTAATTTTGACATATAGTCTTAGAGAGGAAACCCGCTACATTTTGTTCCATTAGTAGCAAAGGATATTTTATATGCACCATCCCACAGACAGGATAGCACATGCCACGGGCTTTGATATACCAGTCGTGGTGCACTGGTGACTCATGCATGAAAATAATGCGTTCCATAGGACACTCATGCGAGCTACGAAATACTCACGCATGGAACATGCAACATCCATGCATGGAACACACGCGCGCTATGGAACATCCATGCATGGAACACGCGCTATGGAACACTCATGCATGGAATACACGCACGCTATGGAACATCCATTCATGAAATACACGCGCGCCATGGATCATCCATGCATGGAACACGCGCGCTTTGGAACATCCATGCATGGAACATACGCGCGCTATGGAACATCCATGCATGGAACATACGCGCGCTATGGAACACCCATGATGGAACACACGCGCGCTATTAGTCTGGACCGTTATATCACGTTTTGGAGGTTTGCATTTTATTTAATTTTTTTGTTGCTATATTTGGAATAGCTCATATTTAATTTGGGTTTTGGAGTGGGGTTTTTTGTAACTTCATAAATGTTAATATCATGTTATAAACACAAAATGTATGATTTAGGTAGGCTAACATAATGTTCGGTATCTCCAGCGATATACAGTGGATATGATAATTAATGTTATCCTTTACAGCTTGAGATATGTTTAAACAAATACAAGTGAAGTATGTTTGTTAATATAAAAAAAATATATAAATACGTTTTATGGACCATAAATTGAACAAAATTGCATCAAAATGTGTGTATTTGTATCCCCAACACGTCATAAAGTCATCTTTACACATTCTATTTTGCTATATATTGTTTTCGTATGCTCACACCATCAGTTTAATACTATACAATAACAGGTAGAGGGATATCTAAGTCACACAGAAGTTTAGATATGACCCAGAGGTGGTGTTACAATGACCGCCATCTACAATTCACGATGGCCGCCAATATGATTGGGGAAATGCCAACAATGGATTTACTCGTGTTAGGTATGCAAAGAAGCGAACAAAATATTTTACAAAATTTAGCAAAAAAATTAATCAATTACATAACAGTCCAGACTATACGCTGTATTGTCTGTTGTCTTTATAGAGGCAGGGGCGGGCGTAGCCCAGTAGTAAAGCACTCGCTTGATGCGCGGTCGGTTTAGGATCGATCCCCGTCGCTGGCTTATTGGGCTATTTCTCGTTCCAGCCAGTGCACCACATGTGATACATTAAAGGCCGTGGTATGTGCTATCCTGTCTGTGAGATGGTGCATATGAAGGATCTCCTGCTACTAACAGAATAATGTAGCGAGTTTCCTCTCTATAGTCGCTATCTAAGATTATACGTCAGAATTGCCAAATGTTTGACATCTAATAGCCGATGATAAATAAATCAATGTGCTCTACAAGTGTCGTTAAACAAAACAAAGCTTTTCTTTCAGAATCCAGGATCTTCTCTAGCAGTGAGATGTAGGACTTTGATTGGATTGAAAATAATTAGTTGTTGTAGCGTAGGCCTGTCTTGGGCGTAAGTTCTGACGTGGACCAGTTCTTTCTTCCAAAACAGGAGGAGGGTTGGGGAGGGAAAAGAAGGGGCTCCTATTTTCAAATCATCAGTCGTAAGGGAGCCCAGGGAGCCCGATCCGAAGACCACAAGAGTACGCAAGGGGATGTATGACATAAATCCTGTACTTCAAATAGTTAAAGTTTGTTTTGTTTAACGACATCACTAGAGCATATTAATCGTCGGCTATTGGATGTCAAACATTTGGTAATTTGGACATATAGTATTAGAGAGGAAACCCACTGTATTTTTCCATTAGTAGCAAGGGATTTTATATATGCACCATCCCACAGACAGTATAGCACATACCACGGCCTTTGATACACCAGTCGTGGTGCACTGGCTGGAGCGATAATGTACTTTTGTCGCAAGCGCTTTTACCTTCCTTGGGGTTGTAATTTAGCTCAGTCGCTAGAGCCCTCGCCTGAAGTGTTTGTGTCGTACGATCTAACCTCATCGGCGGAATTATTGGATTTGTTTGTGTCCCATGTTTTGAATATTAAAGGTCGTGGTTGTACAATGCATTCATAAGTTAAGATAAGTGTCACCTAATTTGAGTTACTCAGTATCGAAATCCACAGGAAAGTTACCTGAATGGTTAGTCCTATCAAAGCTTCAGTCCTTGGGGATCTTAATCGTACAGAAACTTGCATAACTGATTTATTTGTAAGTTGATTTCTCTTTTTCCTTATTGTAAGCCTAGAACGTGTATTCCTGCCCCATTTAATCCCGTTTTAATCTTCTTCTTTTTCTAGCCGACCTGGGACTTGTTTTCCTAGGAAATAGAGTTGGGTGAAGAGGGCATCTATTACTACGGACTAGCATTCCGTTTACATCGGCCTCGGTAGCGTAATGGTTATGACATCGAACGTTAAGACTCGTAAGTAATGGGTTCGCATACCAGTCATGGATTCCACCTAGAGTGCGTATTAACGAGGCGTACGAGCACTACTTTGACGTCGCACCTACCAATTGTAATGGACGAATAACCCAAAATACCTGAAGAATGCTTTAATGTTCAGGACAGCGTGATTAAAAGTTAATTTGGATAGTATCATGTTAAAATCATAAATTCTCTCTTGTACAAGATGTCGACAAAAAAAAGTCTAAAATGTTCATTTTCTTTTGGAAGGGAGGACCCTTCAAAGTGTGTTTTTGTTTGTTTCTTTTTAACGACACCACTAGAGCACATTGATATATGAATCATCGATTATTGGATGTCAAACATTTGGTATTTGTGACTTATAGTCTTAGATAGGAAACCCGCTAGTAGCAAGGGATTCTTTATATGCACCAACCAACAGACAGGATAGCACATACTACAGTCTTTGATATATCAGTCGTGGTGCACTGGCTGGAACGAGAAATAACCCAATGGGCCCACCGATGGGGATCGATCCTAGACCGATCGCACATCAGGCGAGCGCTTTACCACTGGGCTACGTCCCGCCCCCTAAAGGACCCCGTCCACTTTTCAGTTCGGTGGATCCCATCCCTCACCGAGGGCATATACAAGAAAACGGGCTTCTTCTCTATTGCTAATGCCCAAATACCGAATGGCGAAATTTTAGAATTATCTGATTTTGCAATGTGCTGGGATGCCACACATTAAACATACCTTTCTTATGAGGTAGCCAGAAATTACTTCCTTGTTCTGTAACCAGTATGCAATATAAAACAGCCGGATGACGAACGCAATGACATAAAAAGAGAGTATCATGTATTGTAAATATAATACGCCCACCATCCAGTTAATTTACATATTATTGTTACAAAATGAGTATAAATTTCCTCTTTCAGTTTCGTATTACATTTTAAACGAATTTTGTTTCCAGGTTTCTTCGGTGTTTGTTTTTACACCTTCTCGCTTTTCTATATGTTATGGGGCGGCATTTAGCTCATTCGGTTGAGTTGTTGTTTAAGGTGCTTGCGTCGTAGGATCGAATCACCTCAGTGGATCCATTCAACTGATTGTGTTTTTACTCGTTCAAATCAGTGCACCACAATAGGATAAGAAAGAAACAAAAGGCGGTGGTGGGTGACAGAGAGAGGTGTAATTGGCGGAGGTGGGGGAGGCATACTACCCTTCTCTGCATTCCCCTTGCACCCCCACCACCCACCCACCACCACCACCCACCCACTCAGCTACCACCACCACCCACCCACTCAGCTACCACCACCACCCACCCACTCACCTACCACCACCACCCACCCACCTACCACTACCACCACCTACTCCCCTACCACCACCCACCCACTCAGCTACCATCACCACCCACCTCGGTACGGCAGAGTTCGACCTTAGCGATATTCTTATTTGTGTGTGTTGTTATGTTCGTGTTTATATCCAATTAAGGTTCAAGCACACTGCCTGTCCATCGACACGTTTTACAAAGCGTTCATAGAGCTAAGCTCATCTTAAGTGTTTAACGTGGTTTTACAAAGCATTCATAGAGCTAAGCTCATCTTAAGTGTCTAACGTGGTTTTACAAAGCGATCTTAGAGCTAAGCTCCCCTTAAGTGTATAACGTGGTTTTACGAAGCGATCTTAGAGCTAAGCTCACTGTCACGGGGATCCTATAATACCCATAACTGAATAAAACACGATTATCCAAATATCTCTCCTAAATGTATATCTATTAGATCTCTCTGTATCGGGCAGTCCAATACCCGAGTGGCTCGGCTCTAGGTATAATCAGAGATACGATCTTATATAATATGTATTTTATAGCACGTTAGTTCACTAGAAAACACAACAAAACACAATACACTTTGGAATCTGTATTAACCTTAAGCTGACAAATATATTTGCCGCAGTTAATTAATTAACAACAACAGTAATAATAACAACCCAGAACTAATCACTTAATTAGTTAATCACTAGGTGTCTAGTTTACACAATATTCTAATCACTTCACCGTGATACAACACACACACGTGTGATAATTGAGAAACGCTACCAGGGGAACTTAATTAATAAAGGAATTATAACTCTATTCCTAACTGGTTAATTTTTAATTTTTAATTAACCCATAACTACTGATTCAGTAACCTTGTAATACAGAAATAATACTGGTACATATCACCATAAAGACAATAACCTACAGTTTACCTAGGTCCTCTAGGATGACTAGTTAAGCTTTAATAATTTTAGAACAGTGAAGACTACAGTTTACTTGTCAGATTACCGGAAACACTGTCTAAATAATATTGGTATAATACAGTATTAAAATATTTAAAGTCACATCAATCACATCAAGGTTATACAACAGTGCAGAAATATATATTTACCAGTCCAAACGGACACGTTCCCCGGAAGCCTTCCAATATGTTTCTACCCGATATCTCTAAAATCCTATCTATTTATTCAAAAAATCTCAGAGACAGCGAATATCGCCTGGGTGCACAACGCGGTCCCTCACCTATCATGTGAATTTCCACCACTTCCAGAGTCGATATATTTTCTTAGATGACCAGACATACTGTCGCCAGTTCGCCAGAAATACCCCGGTCATAAACCGTTCTACCGGAGTTATTACGTAACTACTGGCCACATGGCCTCCGCACCTGGTCTAAGTGTGTATTAGGGGATACGGTCGCGCGGAGGTATTACGTAACCAAGTGCCCATCTGGTCTAAGTGCATATTGGGAACAGCTCGACCACCATCGCTCGGGGGTATTACGTAACCACGCCGCACACGGCCCTCTGAAACAATTAACATCGCCACAGGCGAAAATAAATAAGAGCATGTTCCGTCACACTCACGTTAAATGTCTAACGTGGTTTTACGAAGCTATCTTAGAGCTACGCTCATCTTAAGTGTATCATGTGATTTTACGAAGCGATCTTAGAGCTAGGCTCACCTTAAGTGTCTAACGTGGTTTTACGAAGCGATCTTAGAGCTA